>NC_056732.1:296028791-296178791 GCF_019279795.1 Protopterus annectens | reverse complement strand
TTCTGCAGTGGGCGTACATTTTTTGACTCCTCGGAGATCCTTTTCAAGGAATCAACAAGGCAGTTGAAAAATACAGTTCAGGAAATCCCAGGGTTCATTCCATGATCCACGTGGAGAGAGTTCCCCCAGGGCAGGGGGGGACTATAACAGAAGACACCATCCATGTGGCAGAGGAGGCCCGCAGAACCAGGGTCCAGAGTTTCTGTCTCTGATAGACCCTGTTAGTGCTCCTGAAAGGAAACCCAACTGCCCACTTCTGGAGGCAGTTGGGTGGGGGGGGGTCACGTATCCCTGCACCAGAGAGCCTGGCTAAACATTACAAAAGACACTTGGGTGCAGAGGATTATTTCCAGAGGTTATATAATTTCCTTTTCTCTTCCAACTCCATCAGTAAACAGAATTCCCAATGTTCCTTCCAGTCAGAGGAAAGCAGTGGCTGTAGAAATACAAAAGCTGCTAGAAAAGAGAGTCATCCAGGATGTCCCCCCTAGATCAGAAAGATCTGGAACTTACTCAGGATTCTTTTTAGTGCCAAAGAAGACCGGGAAGTGAAGACCAATTTTGGATCTCAGCATTCTGAACAAATCGGTACAGTGTACCAAGCTCTGGACTGTCATGGTTTAGTCTATATTGACTTTCCTGCGAAAAGATAACTTGGATGTGCTCAGTAGATCTCCAGGACATGTGCTATTACATAAAAATTAACAGACTGTCCAGAAGATATCTATGTTTCTGGCTGGGAGCCAGTCATTGCCAGTCACAGCCCCACAGGCTATTCAAATGCATAGCAGTAGTAGCAACTCATTTAAGACTGGAGTGATTCTGGAGGCTTCCCTATCTAGGTGATTGGCTCCTAACCGCTTCGAACAAGCATCATTTGATAGCAACTCAAGACCATGTCCTCAAGATTTGTTTCAATCTAGGATTTACAATTAACCACAACAAATCTCAACCAGAACTGTCTCAAATGTTAGAATTCATAGGGGCCTTATTCAACACAATGTCAATGACAGCTTCTCTCCCTTTGCCAAGGGTACAAACAATTTGTTTCCAAGTTGAGAAAATAATTAAAAACTCATCTCTGTCAGCATGATTGATTTTACAGCCTTGGGGTCAGTGTCCACAGTGATAGTTATAATTCCTTTAGAAAAATGCCATATGAGAATTCTTCAGTGGACATTAGTGACCCAGTGGTCCATTCTACATCAACCTATGTCCACCAAGATCAGTATAACTCAGGCATGCAAAATATACCTTTGGTGCTGGATTCACTTAGATCAAATACTACAAGATTGTTCATTCATCCTCCCTCAGCCCAAGGCCATAGTGATGACAGATTCTTCCCAGATTGGGTAAGAGGGCCATTTCTTGGGAAGACTGTCCAAGGCACTTGGTCCACCGAAGAGGTCAACATGCATATCAGTGTACTGGAAATGAGAGCAGTACTCATAGCATTGCAGGCATTCCAAGACTTCCTCCCTTCCGGAATTATTATGAATCAAACAGACAATATGTCTGTAGTGTGGTACATCAACAAACAAGGAGGAATCAGATCTTATCCCTTATGTCAAGAAGTTATGAGATTGTGGCAGTGGGTGACTCAAACTGATTTCTGATAGTAATGCACATACCTGGGAAATCCAACGTGATAGCAGACAAGTTGAGCAGGTCCTTACTGCTACCTCACAAGTGGTGTCTCAACAAGGAAGTGGCAGAGATGATTTTTCACCACTGGGGCCAGCCATGCTGCGACCAATTTACATCTCCCCTGAACAACAAGTGCAACGGGTTTTTGCTCTAATCCCCCCCCACTATATGTCTGTAGTGTGGTACATCAACAAACAAGGAGGAATCAGATCTTATCCCTTATGTCAAGAAGCTATGAGATTGTGGCAGTGGGTGAGCTCTTCAAACTGATTTCTGATAGTAATGCACATACCTGGGAAATCCAACGTGATAGCAGACAAGTTGAGCAGGTCCTTACTGCTACCTCACAAGTGGTGTCTCAACAAGGAAGTGGCAGAGATGATTTTTCACCACTGGGGCCAGCCATGCTGCGACCAATTTACATCTCCCCTGAACAACAAGTGCAACGGGTTTTTGCTCTAATCCCCCTATCGGAGGAAGTCACCAAGAGATGATGTCCTGTACAGTTGGCCCCCAGGCCTCCCCCATGTTTATCCCCCAATTCCCTTAATCCTCAAATTTCTACAGAAAGCATCCCAGTTGAAGAATAATGTCAGCTTCATTGCCCCTTACTGGCCTCGACAAATGTGGTTTCCCTTCCTTTGCCCTCATCTAGTTTACCCGCCTTGGATGCTGGATCCAATTCATGACTTTCTGTCTCACCCGACATATGTGATTCACTCGGACATTTTGGGACTGAAGTTGACCACATGGCTTCTCCAATTCCATTGATAGCCAGACAACCCAAGCTCTCTTCCCCGTTATGCCACATCCTTTTGTCTTCCCACAAAGCTTCCACTAGAAAAATTTACAAGAGCAAATGGAAAAGGTTTGTCCTTTGGCCATAGCAGCAAGACATTGATCCTTTTTCAGCAACAGTACCTAAAATTCTTGAATTCCTGGTGTGATGCCTGTGCCATGGCCCAGCAATTAAGGAGCCACAATCCTCGCCACTAACAACAGAGAGGACATCTCATATATGAGAAAAGGATATCAAATACACACAGTGAAGTGCAGTTTCCCTTAAGAGAACACAGAGAACACAGTCAGTCCAGGGCTGGTTGCTCCCTTGCTCTCCAGGTCCCCAATAAGACTCCCCACTGGCACAGCTATAGGGTCCAGATCTCAGCCTAGTGGGCAAGCTAAAACCTCTAGCACCCTCTCTGTCCAACCAGTGCTTCGTGTCCCTGCCCATGTAGCTGACATGCGCGCACACACACACACACACACACACACACACACACACACACACACACACATGCATTTTGAGATAAGAGTTTATACAACCACACAGACACTCCTGGGAAAGGCTGGCACAGTTGCTCCAGATGTGCCCCTTTCTCCCAGACTATACGGTAGTTCCACTTGCCACCACCCACTAATACTTATCAGCTACTATCAAAGGCCCTTAAAGGGTGTCCAATTATTACTGTGCAATATTATTATCCATTTGCTAGTATAGCCCAGGGCTAAAGCTATTAGAGTGGCTTTGTACAATTTTACCAAAGGCATGCAAGTACTCTTAAGAGTTTAAATTATCTCTACACAAAACAGCCATAGTTAACAGGGTTTAAAAATATTTCGTAATAAATAATTAAAAACACAAGACAATACTTTCTAATACACAGTGCTAGTCAAGAGTTCAGAGATCTCACACAAATACTTAAAACAATTCAGTAGTACAGTTCTGACATCACAGAAAAACACTTAGTCTAATCTTTCTAGTTCCTAGCTGCATCTAAAAGAAAACACAGTTCTAAGATAACTTACATATGAGCAAGACATTGCTGTGAGTTAGATGATCAAGACAAAAATGCTTACTGTCTTCTGATTCTCTCTGTTTAAATTGCTGTTGCAGTCCTGATTCCCATTACATCATTTTTACACTTTCCTGGTGTTCCCAGGCTGACAGAAACTGCATTTACATTCTTTTACACCTAGACAGAAACCAGAGCAATAAAGGACATTCAACATGTAAATTCTGGTCATTAAGTTTAGCCTTAAAACAGTAGGCAGGAAGCCTTCATCTAGCCCAGCCGGAGCCGAATTGTAAACATCAAAGATGGTCATGAAATAATTTCAGTTTCAAAGGACTGACAAGAAATGCTTGACTTAACTTTCTTTACAGCAGTGACCAATGTTGCTACATTGTTTTGAGTTCAACATTTCATAGCATATTCTTTCATTTAAGAAAGCAAGCTTGTAATTTAACATTCATATTTACAAATGACACAATTATGTATAAAATCCTATCTGGCTAGGCTGGCAGCCTTCACACCTGGCTTCTGTTTTTAATGATGGGGCTAGTCCGTCGACATTTAAAGTTCATTTAGCTGCCATTTCCATTTTCCATATTGGAGTTGATAATTCCACATTGGCTTCTTCACGTTTTTGTAAGGCATTTATAAAAAGAATATTTCTACTCAAACCACCCTTTAAAGATCCTAATCCACCATGGGATCTGAATTTAATGTTACAGGCCCTAATTCAAAAACCATTTGAACCACAAAATGTGACTTGAAATATTTGACTTGGAAAACTGTATTCCTGATAGCCATAATATCAGCTAAGAGAGTTTTGGAACTTAAAGCTTTATCCTCTAAGCCTACTTATTTAATATTTCATAAGGACAGGTTGTCCTTAAGAACCAATCCTTCCTTCTTTCCTTCGGTGGTGTCATGCTCTAACATTAATCAGTCTGTTAACCTCCCTGTGTTCTTTCCAAAATTCTCAAACAAAGGAGAATATATTTTGCATTTGTTAGATGTCCACAGACAATTATGTTTCTATCTTCACAGATCAGAGAAGTTTGGAAAATCAGATCAGTCGTTTGTATCCTTTTCCGAAACGAAATTGGGAGAATCGGTTACCAAAGTAACTTTATCAAAATGGGTAACCAATTGCATCTCCTTTGTTTATAACAAGCTTGGCCTGATCTTGCCAAAGCCTTTAAGAGCCCTTTCAGTCAGGTCCATGGCAACTTCTTCATTTTTTTCTGTAGGCCTTCTGTGGATGATATTTGTGTGGCTGCAACTTGGACTAATCCTAATACCTTTATCACTCATTGTAAGTTGGATCTGGCCTTCTTTAGGGGAAGAACAGCACTCAGGAATATTATTACTTAAAGTCCACTAGGTAGCTGGGGACTCTGTCGCACATGGTGAGGAATGAATGAAAATTGACAACATCAGATAAAGAAGTTATGTACTCACCATAACGTTCCATCTGTGTTGTCCATTTTCATTCTTCTTCTCTCCCTCCAGCTCCCTGCCATTTTTTCTTGTTGATTTCTGGAAGAAAGGAAATTTTTTATAGGAACCAAAGTTCCTGCTGTTTGAGCTCCAGATAGTGTCTTTCCATATAAAAGCTGTAATTTCCTTGCTATATACAGTAAAGGGCAGCAAACAAGATCTGGGGAAACAGGAGGACTATTGCATTATGGGTAAGGGAGGAGCTTGAGTGCTTGTAGTATCCACGAGCTGTAACAGCGGAGTCAGATCTGAGGATTGGATCCAAACCCATATGTTGAGGAAGAATGAAAATGGACAACACAGATGGAACATTATAGTGAGTACATAACTTCTTTTTTTTTTGCGGGGGGTAAGAGACAAGCCCCCTAACCTCACTCCGTTAATTATATATACTAACTCCAAGATCACACAACGTCTGGGAGCAGGCATATTCCTTAACTACCGAGAATTGTGTAGTCTTGGCATCTGTCGACCACCTGTTTGACTAAATGCAGTTGATTAAACAGATGTTGACCAAAGGCAAATTAGACCAATTGAGTGCCGCTTGTATATAGTTATATGTATATTTTCATTTTCATATATATGTGTGTGTGTTTTTATTGACATCAGATTAGCGGGAAAGTCCGTCTGGGTAGATGCCTGGGTGGAAAATCTCCAAATGATTGCAAAAACATTTTAGAAACAATCATTTAACAATCTTCAAAAATAATACAAAACATATGCAGTTTAAAGAAGTGTGCCAAATTAGACATAATGTGAAAACATTGGTTAATAGATATAAGTTGTATGGCAATGATTTAATATTTAGAAAAATTTTAACCAGTTTACAGAAAATTAAAGGCAAGTTAATATAAAACAAACAGGAATTGCAATATAATGTGAGAGAAAAAAATGTAGTTGTACCATATTTAGAAAGCGAGTTAGGGGAGAGATTGATTGATTGAATTAAGGAAGTGAGTAAAGAAAGGAGAGTTAGGAGGTGTAATATTTGAAAAAGTATTTGTTTTGTTTAGGGGTGTAGTTTATCCTGGGTGTTAGCATGAACAGAGTTAATTTTTGGTTAGGAAATCTTTAAGAATGGTCTTAAAGGACTGGAGAGAAGGTATTGACCTAACAGTTATGGGTAAGGAGTTCTAGGCCTTAGCAACATGTTATGAGTACAGACTATGCCCAGTAGATTTGATAGTTTTGTTGACAGAGAGGAGATTTTGATCATTGGATCGTAATGATCAATTGAGAACATAGTTGTGTAGAATGGGTTCCCCTTTACAATCTCGAATTACTGAATGCTCGAAATTCAGTAACTCGAGACTGTAAAGTCGAAACCCCATAAGCGCGAATCTGCATAAGCGCGAATTCAGATATCTCGAATTCGCGCTTATGCTTGTCAGCTATGGGATGGAAAGTGTGTGAGTCGGGATGTTTTACGGAAGTGAAGGTAAGTGAGTGTATGTGTGTGTTTTGTAAGTTGTGTGTGTGGGTTAGGGTAGGGAGGTGGGAGTATGAGTGTTGGATGTGTCTGTATTTGTGTGTGTGTGCGCAAGGCAGTGTAAAATGTCTGTGTGGTGTTTTTTATTTTGTGTATTAGTGCAATCTCGGAGTTAGAATATATAAGTAGTGGGGGTGTGGGGGACGCAGCACCCCACATGGGGGGTGCATGTAGTGTAGGGCTTGTAGTTTATGTGATGTGGGTTGTATGGTGTGCGTGTTGTGTGGTGTATGTGTTCTGTATGTTCGGGGTTTTATGTTTTCGTGCTTGTGGGTTTCGGGATTTTTGTTGGTTCGACTTTACAGTCTCGAGTTACTGAATTTCGAGCATTCGGTAATTCGAGATTGTGAAGGGGAACCGTAGAATGGTATTTAGTGCTGGACAAAGCTGATGGATGCTGTATAATTTTATAGGTGCTAAGAAGCTGTGTATGTATTAGTTGATTGAGTAATTCTAATCCATTTAGGCTTTTTAGTGCTTTACAGTGATGGGTTCTGAAAGGGTATTAGCTACAGATTTTTAATTTGCCACTTAATTATTGCATTGCTCAAGTTTTGATTTTTGTGATGCCTGGAGGTTAATAAGGATGGGAGTGCCATAAAATATTGAGGGGAGGAAGTAAGTAGTGGCAGAGTGTAGTTTTCGTTACATTGGTGATAAAACGTTTGGCTTTGTAAAGCATCCCTAGTGTTTTCTGTGTTTTTTTGTTATTTTGTATATGCAGGTCAAGATTATCATCCACTGTCATCCCTAATAATTTGCTATGAGAAGTGACTTCACTGGTTGTGTTATCAAGAAAGAAGATTTTAAAATTTGTTTTTCCGTGACAGAGGGTATGGGGGGGGGCAGATTTTTTTGTTTGGGTGGGGTGAGCAAGACCTGTGAGTTACAAAGCCATGTTTCCTTGGCTTTTAAAGCTTCCTGAGAATTTTTTTGGAGGTGTGCCATGTTGTCAGATGTGCATGAGTGTGGAGTCATCTGTCTGTTGTATTAGTGTTTCCTATTGTGTAGATGTATAGAGGGTGCTTGTGTGAATGTTGAAGAGGAGGGAACCAAGGATAACGCCTTGTGGTACACTGATGGGGACTGAGAGGTATGGAGAGAGGAATGAGTGTAAGCCGGAACAGATGCACGGAAGACGCTGCACGGCTGAAATCCAACGAATCCACAAAACAAACAGAGCCAGCAGCTGTTGGTAACTGAGAAAACCAGATATTTAATCAAACATGAGGGAAAAATCCCCCATGAATCAAATAAATCATACAGACCGGTTTCGGCTCAACAGAGCCTTCATCAGTGAGAATTAAATAGTTAGTGTGATGACAAACCCAGTGACTATACATATATACAACTGGGAATAAAAGAGAACCAATCAAAATCCATAACAGATAGTTCAAAATTGGTCATTAAGACCAGGTGGGAACAAAGCCCCAAGTTTAATGATCCATTTCCTCTCCTTAGAAGTAAGTATCTCATGCCACTTAACCTTTTCTTGACATTTGCCCCTAATACAATCAATAGTCCTAAACATAAAAATAGCTGATGTGTGTTTCAAACTATGCTTATATAATGCATTGTTACAACGTTTATTTTTAATGTCACTTAGGTGTTCACAGATTCTAAGACGGAAAGCCCTAGAAGTCTGACCTACATAGAACGCGGAACAAGTGCAGGTCACCAAATAGATGACCCACTCAGTACTACAGTTGGCCCAAAATTTGATCTCAAAAACCTCAGGAGTATTTTTACTGCTAAATTCACAAGTGCGTGTAACCCTGGTGCAAAATTTGCAATGCCCACATGGGATACATCCTACCACTGGTACCCCTGTGAAAGTTAATTGGGTAGAGACCTTAGGGTCAGACAGTAACCTCTTGTAATGACTCAGCTGGGACCCAATAGTTCGTCCCCTTCTAAAAGAAAAAGAACATCTGTCTCTGAGAACAGTATGTAATTTGTTCTCAGCCAAAAGTATATTCCAATGTCTATCTATGATGTTCATAAACCCCCGAGTGTTACGTCCATAGGTGGTAACCAACCTTAACGGCTGTTGAGCCCCATCCTGGTTACGATCTTTGTAACGCAATAAGTCCTCTCTGTTTAAGTTAGAAGCCCATTGTTTGGCCATATTTACAGTACCTGAACGATACCCTCTATCTTTAAATCTACAGGCCAAATCATCACAGATATTAGCATAGGACTGTTGGCTAAAGCATATTCTTCTAGCTCTTAAAAATTGTGATTTTGGTATATTCTGGATGATATGTTGTGGGTGGAAGCTGGTGGCATGTAATAAAGAATTATATTCTGGAAATTTCCTAAATAATGTAGTAGATAGAGTATGATCTTCATTCCTATTAATTTCCACGTCCAAAAAAATCATTTTTGATCTATGAAAATTGATCTTAAATTCGATACCCCATATATTGTTGTTAAGGTAATCAAGAAATTCCAGAAGATATTGCTCATCAGCCTTCCACACCAGCCAACAATCATCCAGATAACGACGCCACATATCCATTTCGCACAAATAAATATTGTGATTGACATCATAAATTATTACCTCCTGAATATATGCCATAAAAAGATCCGCGTAAATGGGTGCAAAAGATGCACCCATAGCAGTACCTTTAGTTTGCCAAAAGCATTTGTTTTGATAATAAAAAACATTGCTGGTCAAAACGTATTCTGTAAGGCAAACCAAAAAGGTATTGAAACCAGGTTTGTATAAACCAGATCTGACTAACCAATAGTCCAATGCTTGTAGGCCTGCCCAGTGTGGAATGTTAGTGTAGAGGGACGTAATGTCCAGAGTACATAATAACCAGTGGGGTTCAAGTTGTATATCATTAATAATGTCCAAAAATTGCGTAGTGTCTTGAATCCTAGCTCTAATTAACACCAGTAACGGTTTTAAATATTGAGTCAAATATTCAGACAATGGTTCGGTAAGGGAACCATGTCCTGAAACAATTGGTCGACCTGGGGGATTGCCAACATGTTTGTGTATCTTAGGTAACAGATACAGATATTGTTTCTTGGGGGACAGGACCATCAGTTGTTCTTTAGTGGCCTGTGTAATTATACCCTCCTCCACTGCTTGTGTTAAAAACTGTTCAATCTTACGTTGAAAATGTGGGGATGGGTCCAAGGGCATATCCATGTAATGATCCTTGTTCCCCAGTTGTCTCATAGCCTCCTGATCATAGGAGTCCTTATCTAGTACCACCACCGCCCCACCTTTATCAGCTTGTGTGATAACTAGATTTCTATTGTTAGCAAGCTCATCAAGAGCTTGGGGGATTTTTCCCTCATGTTTGATTAAATATCTGGTTTTCTCAGTTACCAACAGCTGCTGGCTCTGTTTGTTTTGTGGATTCATTGGATTTCAGCCGTGCAGCGTCTTCCGTGCATCTGTTCCGGCTTACATGCATTCATTTTTCGGTTGCTGGGGACTATTGTTGGTTTTTGCTAGCCTTTTGTGGTTATCCATCCTTTTCAAGTTTTCGGATGACTAGAGAACTCTGTTATTGGGCGTTTTCGCTTTTTGGACTTTTATCCACTTTTTCTTTAAGTGGATTCTGACTTGGGGTCGGCGGCTATACAGCCGTGAGCACGTCTTTCCATTTCCGTTATTCATTTGCCTGCTGTGTTGCCACGAACGGTTTGTACAGCTTCTGGTTTGGCGTTTCTTTGGAACTGCCCGTTGGTCGCTATTAGGAGATACTGAAGATTTCCCTTATCGGTGGCTACGCTCGTTTGGCTTTGTCCATCGATAGTTTGCTGGACATATGTTGTTTGGTGTTCATTCTACTGGATTGTTGGGACATTGGACATTGGACACTTGTGGCTTTTGACAGGTCTATTACTGTTATATTTGTATGTATACTTAGGCGGGTTGGCCATTTTTTTGGTCGTCCTTCATTATTATAATGTGTTTAAGTGGTTTTTTAACCACATTTTGTTTAGGTGTGCCTCTACATGCTACTTTGTGTTGCTCATAGGCAACACCTTTATAATATATGTATACATTTCTTTGCAATTTATGTGAGTTCTGTGACATATATCAGACATATTGCAATAGTTATATGATATACTTTAGTTTATTGTACAGTTTTGACATTGGCAAAATGCTTACCTTTGTCTAAAAGAACTTATTCTTTAAGTGATTTTGAACTTTATAGGAACGGAAGTCATCCTTTGGTTCACAGTCTTGGTATACATATTAATTTTTTTGGGTTTCCATATTTGGGCTCAACCTGCCATGTTTTGATGTTCAGTAACAGGTTTGCCAATTTTGATAATGTGTTTCTGGTAACCAATTATTTATTACTACCATTTTTTGTCCATCGGACTTCCCAGACCTACACATAGTTTCCTACACTGATATTTTAAATATTGATGCACATTTTCCATTGCTATAGCTCAGCTACACAATATTGATATATTTTGGGGCTCATATTATATGTGCCCTAAGGGGACAATGTAAACTTTTGACATTATTGGATTTCAGGCTCATTTGCTCATTCCATGGTTAAAAAAGGAAACAGTGTTTTATACAAATACGCAGCGTGATAATTTGACAAACTTATTTTTGTCACTTGGCTGTCTATTGTATTTGTTGACGCAAGGGAATACCTATATCTATAAGACCTATACACAGTATGAAGTTCTAATATGATTTATCTCATTACTGTTTATTGTATTTTGGTCTTTTTTCTTGTTTCTTTTTCTTTTGACTGGTGTGAATGAGATGGCCAATTTTTTGACTGATTATATGCTTTGTACCCCTTTATATTGGTATTTATGTGTGGCTGTTGCTGTACTAATGGTTTTTGGTGCGACATTTATTTGTGATATATTTGTTCACATAGTGTTTTAGTGTGGTCTGGTCCTTTGGATTAAATTATGGCACTGTCACCCCTTATTCAGGGGTTATCATCTGACATGGATGATCTATCTGTGTTTGGGTTGGGTCCGCACAGTTCAACACATTTTTCTTCTATTGGTGAATCTAATCTGAACACTCAATGTGACATGTTCTTTAGCTCACTCAGTAAAAACATGAAAATGGTCAGGACCAATGTTTGGCATTTACGCCTTTTTAAGGCATATCAGCGGAAAAATATCACGCCTCGGGGCCTTAGGGTGAAGGTGCAGCCTTTGGTTTCAAATATTGATGACAAATTATTAGAGGACTGGGGTCATGTTCAACAGTTAGCTTCCTCTAAATTTGTTGATGCCTTGGCAGATTTTTATGAACGAAAAGTACATAAAGGGGTTAAAGATTTGGAAACTATATGTTCAGATGCTAGTAAGTTTGAAACTTGTGACTCATTTCAAACACAAGTTAAAAGACTAACATCTGACTTATCTAAGATGGAACTGACTCTAAAGGAAAGAAAAATCAAAAAATTCTTTAGAGATGTAGGTGACTATGAAAAGGGTAAGCCTTTTGATATATCCAAAAATGTCTCCTTCAAGTTACCTAGGGAGAATAACAATGGGAACAAGAGATTCTCAACCCCGAAAAGAAAAAGACCAAAATCTATTCTTAAGAATAGTTTTGAGTCTTCTAATTTTACTTCAGGGGAGGATACTTCCTCCAACACAGAAGGTGAACTTGAGGAGAACCATTTGGATGTTTTGCCCAATGTCAAATGTGATAACTTGGTACACCCTTCCGGTCTACTTACAGACGAGGGGGGCGGAAACATAAGAAAAGACACACCAAAACAGAGTATGGAGGCACTCTTGAAAATGATGACAGAACACTAACATTTCATTCCAATGTACATAATATTTCCTCTGTTGAGTTAACTGCTACACAAAATAAACTATTAAATAAAGGGCTTAATTTTGTCCCTGGCTTTTTTGTACCTGAACAGTCCTTAGCCCAAGATGTGGTCAATTTCTGTCGATTGCTAAATTTGAAATTATTTTATGCAGACAGTGGTGGGGGTAAATCTTCTGATTTCAAGTTTAAAAAATCTTCTTTTATTCCACCTATGACACATTTGGTAGGTGTTTTTCAAAAAAATGTATTACAGGATCTACATTATTATTACAAGGATTTTTCTATATCCTATAATAATTTGTCCAATGATGAAGTATGTAGTCTTGATGAGCTTGCTAACAATAGAAATCTAGTTATTACACAAGCTGATAAAGGTGGGGCGGTGGTGGTACTAGATAAGGACTCCTATGATCAGGAGGCTAGGAGACAACTGGGGAACAAGGATCATTACATGGATATGCCCTTGGACCCATCCCCACATTTTCAACGTAAGATTGAACAGTTTTTAACACAAGCAGTGGAGGAGGGTATAATTACACAGGTTACTAAAGAACAACTGATGGTCCTGTCCCCCAGGAAACAATATCTGTATCTGTTACCTAAGATACACAAACATGTTAGCAATCCCCCAGGTCAACCAATTGTTTCAGGACATGGTTCCCTTACCGAACCATTGTCTGAATATTTGACTCAATATTTAAAACTGTTACTGGTGTTAATTAGAGCTAGGATTCAAGACACTACGCACTTTTTGGACATTATTAATGATATACAACTTGAACCCCACTGGTTATTATGTACTCTGGACATTACGTCCCTCTACACTAACATTCCACACTGGGCAGGCCTACAAGCATTGGACTATTGCAGTCACCAAAGCCATTGATGAGGGAAAGGCAGTCCATACAGCCTACCTCGATCTGGCAAAGGCCTTCGATACAATACCCCACTCGGGTATCATTGAAAAACTCATCAGCTTAAATGTTAACCCATACAACACAAGATGGGTTGCAAACTGGCTGAGTGACAGAACCCACAGGGTCAGAGTTGCTGGCGCCATGTCAGACTCAAAGCCTGTCACAAGTGGTGTACCACAGGGCTCAGTCCTGGGCCCACTCTTGTTTGGCATCTACTTTTCCAAGTACAAGCAAACACAGGAGGGTTATGGCTGACAAAGTTTGCAGATGACTGCAAACTGGGCCATAGTAGAAAACACATCTGACACAGATATCCTTCAGAAGGGTCTCACAGAAACGGATAACTGGTGCCAGAGCCATGGCCTAAAGTTAAATGCCAAAAAATGCATAGTCATACCCTTCGGGAAAAACAGGGTTACCCCTAGCTACCAAATAGGTGGCAATCCACTGAGCACAGAAGAAGTTATCAAGGACCTGGGGACCCAGGTTGATAGTAGTCTGTCATTCGACACCCATGTAGCTAAAGTAGTTAGGAAGACCTTCTACATTGCCCACCTTATCATGAAGGGATTCTCATCTAGATCAAGGGAGGTCATAGTCTCCCTATACTCATCACTCATCAGACCAATGATTGAGTACAGTGCCCCATTCGGAATGTATCTGACCCGACACTTGCAGCAGCTGGAGAGGCCACAAAAGTTCCTCACCAAAAGGATAAAGGGTCTCAAACATCTGTCCTATGCTGCCCGACTGAAAGAACTCCAGCTCTATTCAGTCGCCACGCTTGCTCAGAGGTGACCTTTGCCTAACATACAAGGCCATGTCAAACCCAGATTTGATGAATATGCTTCACCTCAAAAATCTAGATCCGTCAGAGCCACAAGGGCGGAGACTTAAACCTCGACACGGCTATTAATAGGACGTGCTGGAGGGATAGATTCATCACCCAAAGACTCCCTATGCTGTGGAATAAAATCCCGGTATATGTGAGGCAGAGCACCTCGCTGGCATTGTTCAAGAGAAATCTTGACCAATGGATAGGAGATCGCAGATATACCCCAGGGATTACCTCAGTGTCACTGCTCAACAGAGGCACAGCAAAATAATGGGTATAGTTCCCCATACTAAAGGGGTGGCGTAAGCCACAAAACTATGGGCTAGGCTTGTAAATGCCCTCGGGCAGATAGCCTAGTATGAACCTATGAACCTAACCTATGAACCTATTGGTTAGTCAGATCTGGTTTATATAAACCTGGTTTCAATACCTTTTTGGTTTGCCTTACAGAATACGTATTGACCAGCAATGTTTTTTATTATCAAAACAAATGCTTTTGGCAAACTAAAGGTACTGCTATGGGTGCATCTTTTGCACCCATTTACGCGGATCTTTTTATGGCATATATTGAGGAGGTAATAATTTATGATGTCAATCACAATATTTATTTGTGCAAAATTGATATGTGGCGTCGTTATCTGGATGATTGTTGGCTGGTGTGGAAGGCTGATGAGCAATATCTTCTGGAATTTCTTGATTACCTTAACAACAATATATGGGGTATCGAATTTAAGATCAATTTTCATAGATCAAAAATGATTTTTTTGGACGTGGAAATTAATAGGAATGAAGATCATACTCTATCTACTACATTATTTAGGAAATTTCCAGAATATAATTCTTTATTACATGCCACCAGCTTCCACCCACAGCATATCATCCAGAATATACCAAAATCACAATTTTTAAGAGCTAGAAGAATATGCTCTAGCCAACAGGCCTATGCTAATATCTGTGATGATTTGGCCTGTAGATTTAAAGATAGAGGGTATCGTTCAGGTACTGTAAATATGGCCAAACAATGGGCTTCTAACTTAAACAGAGAGGACTTATTGCGTTACAAAGATCGTAACCAGGATGGGGCTCAACAGCCGTTAAGGTTGGTTACCACCTATGGACGTAACACTCGGGGGTTTATGAACATCATAGATAGACATTGGAATATACTTTTGGCTGAGAACAAATTACATACTGTTCTCAGAGACAGATGTTCTTTTTCTTTTAGAAGGGGACGAACTATTGGGTCCCGTCATTACAAGAGGTTACTGTCTGACCCTAAGGTCTCTACCCAATTAACTTTCACAGGGGTACCAGTGGTAGGATGTATCCCATGTGGGCATTGCAAATTTTGCAACAGGGTTACACGCACTTGTGAATTTAGCAGTAAAAATACTCCTGAGGTTTTTGAGATCAAATTTTGGGCCAACTGTAGTACTGAGTGGGTCATCTATTTGGTGACCTGCACTTGTTCCGCGTTCTATGTAGGTCAGACTTCTAGGGCTTTCCGTCTTAGAATCTGTGAACACCTAAATGACATTAAAAATAAACGTTGTAACAATGCATTATATAAGCATAGTTTGAAACACACATCAGCTATTTTTATGTTTAGGACTATTGATTGTATTAGGGGCAAATGTCAAGATAAGGTTAAGTGGCATGAGATACTTACTTCTAAGGAGAGGAAATGGATCATTAAACTTGGGGCTTTGTTCCCACCTGGTCTTAATGACCAATTTTGAACTATCTGTTATGGATTTTGATTGGTTCTCTTTTATTCCCAGTTGTATATATGTATAGTTACTGGGTTTGTCATCACACTAACTATTTAATTCTCACTGATGAAGGCTCTGTTGAGCCGAAACCGGTCTGTATGATTTATTTGATTCATGGGGGATTTTTCCCTCATGTTTGATTAAATATCTGGTTTTCTCAGTTACCAACAGCTGCTGGCTCTGTTTGTTTTGTGGAGAGGAATGAGTGCCATTTTACTGATTGATACCTTTTTGACAGGTAGCTTTTAAACCACAGATGGATGGGCTGAGATAGACCTAGGGAGGACATTTGAAGTAGAAGTTTGCTGTGGCAAACTATATTGGAAGACTTTAGACAAGTCTAGAAGTAAGGAGGCGACTGGTTTGCCATTATCTCTAACTTTATTGACAGTATATTTAAAGGTTAGAAGTGGTGTTAGTACTATGCGAAGGAAGGAAGCAGTGCTATGTAGGGTATAGAAATTCTTCTTGTAGGAGATAGCTTAGCAGTTGTTTTGAATTCATTTTTGGAGTATTTTGAAGAGGAAGGATAAGATTGCTTTAGGTCTCAAGTTAGTAACGTCTGTTGAGTCTCCTCCTTTGTGTAGAAAGAATAATGTTGGATTCCTGGATGACCTGTTTATAAGTGTTGAGATAGGATAGGCAGTGCTTATTGGCGAAGAGTGGTTGACTAGAGACCCTATGTGGAGTGCCAAGCAAGGAGAGAGATTTTTTTCTCCTTTCCTCCTAAATTATCAGTGGATACATTTTTGAAGCTATTTCTGTAGTTAGCAATCAACTGCTCGCAGTGCCTGTCCTTGATTGCAAAGCCTGCTGACCCCTCCCACCTCCCTATGGACTTGCTCTGACTTTGGATCTGGGCTGTTGAGGTGACCATTCCTCTGTTGATTTCAGCTTTGGAAATGATTTTTGGAAAGCTTTCAGTTCTCCCCTGCCGAATGAGTCTCTGCCTAAAAGTGTGTTTCAGAAATTCAAGGTGTGCTCAACTATGCCTGGCCTCCAAACCCCCTTGTTGAGAGACTGGACCCTGCGTCTATGTCCCCTGGGACTTTGTACACTTAAATGGCTATGTCGTCTTCAAACCCAGTCCCTCAAGATAGACTAGGCAAGTAGCTAGAATCTCAGGGAAAGAAGCTGGCACAGTCAAGCACATTAGTGTTTTGAAGTGTTTAACCACTAGTATTTTATGTAGAAAGCTGAGTTGAGGTATATGCATAGTTTAGACAAGTGCTCTGTATCATTACCCGCTGAGCAGGAATACTTTCTGAGAGTGCTTCCAGTGTTTCTCAAGGCTTTAGAGAGTGGCTTGAAGGGGCCAATACTGTTTGTAGAAAAGCAGTGACAGTTGTGGTAAGGAGATATTATTGGTTGCATAGCCAAAACTTTTCTTATGATTTAAAAAGAAATAAGATTATGAATGCTCCACTTGATTCTGATTGTGTGCTCAGTACAACAGCTAATCAGATCCTTAAACACTCGGATGACAGAGGTAACTGATGCAAGAGATGTCTAAAATGTTTCATATTCCCAAGTTTCCCCCCACTAAGCAGGATAATTTTCAGAGACCCAACAAACTGAAGACCCAGCTGAACTAAAAATGAAGCATAAAAATGAAATAGGATGAAAACTCTGCCAAATGTAGTAAGAGGGGTTCCATTCCCAAGAAGGATACCCCATTTCCAGTCTATGACTACGTAGAGGCTTGGCACCCGTCTTTCCTAAGTTCCTGTCTGGGTGCTCTTGCTTGAAAGTTAGCCCTCAATAAAGTTGCTTGGCCGTCGGTGGTTTTCAACAAATGTGCTCAACATTGTTGGCAAACCTTATAGGTGGCAGTGGAATGAACATCCATCCCCATTAAGGAGGGATTCTCCCCTCAACTGTCAGACTAGACATTGATATTCCATCCTATTCTGTGACACATTCTAGGCTCAGGGGCCATTGAGCCAGTCCCTCCTTCAGAGAGAATGAAAGTTTTTTCTCTGGAATTTTCCTGGTCCCCAAAAAAGTACTGGTTTGGAGACCAGTGTTGGACCTATCTTTTCTGAATACTCAAGGTCCCCAAGTTCAAAATGTTCACCCTGCAGACAGTGCTTTCTATTCTACCAGGCCATTGCTTCATGGTGATCTTAGAGTTGAAGAATGTGAATCACCATATTCACATTGCTTCTCACTTAAGGAAGTATTGGAGATTTGTTGTGTATAGTTTGTACTATCAGTTCTCTGCACTTCCCTTTGGGTTCTCCACTACACCTTGAGTTGTTTACCCATTATCTTGCTGTGGTAGTGGCTCACTGCTGGGCTCATTTTCCTTTTTTTGGATGAGTTGCTGTCACCTGCAGAGTTTGCTTCCAGGTGTTTGGAATTGCTAGAAAAGGTCTCAACTTTACTCTCACAGCTTGGGTTCAAGTTGAACCTTTGGAAGTTATGTTTGACACCCTCCAAAAGATTTGTCTTCCTGGGGTGCTTAATTGACACAGACAAAAGTATATTTTTTCTTCCCGAAGACAAGGTCATGTTCTACCAGTCAATGTTTCAGGAATTTTCCAGGAGGAACATGAGCAGGAGAATTCCTAAAAATTATAGGACTGATGGTGTCCATAACTGTTGTGGTACCACTGGCCTGTCTCCACATGAGGAAAATTCAGTGTTATGTAGAGAATTGTTGGATGCAGCAGTTACTTTCTCTGGAGTCCCAGTTGCCAGTGCTATCCTTCATCAGATGAGAGTTACAGTTGTGGAGAGTGAACAACTGAATATTAATCCAGTACTTTCCTTCTTCCTGCAAGGGAGGCCGTGGTGGTGCAGCAGTTAGCGTTGCCGCCTCACAGCAAGAGGTTCTCCGGTTCGATCCTCAGCTGGGGTGCCTTCTGTGCGGAGTCTGCATGTCCTCCCTGTGGTCGCGTGGGATTCCTCCGGATGCTCCGGTTTCCTCCCACATCCCAAAGACATGCTGTAGGTGAATTGGGCACTATAAATTGGCCCTAGGTGTGAGTGTGTGTGCGTTCTGTGGAAGGTTGGGCACCGGGCTGGCAACTCAACACAATAAAACTCCACTGCCAATCATGAGTGGACAGGTGATCCACTGTGGCGATCCCTAACTGGGAAAAAGCCGAAAGAAGAAGACTTTCCTTCTTCCTGCAAAATCACCAGATAGCAAAACACAAAAGTAGAAATACCACACACAGGCAGGAAACAGGATCCAAAATATTTATTCTTCTTTAGTGCCTCGACTTAACCAGTCTTCAGGAAATATAGAATAAAGTAACAAAACATTCCCCTTAAATACCCATCCCTAATAAAACAATTAAAAACAGCAATAAACCAATTAAATCAGATATTTCCAATTAATTTCACAATTAAGGCCATGTGGAACCATAGTATTATACTTCAAAATTAATAAAGATTCCTTAAGTAATAATTTATTCTTTAACATTTCATCATCTCCTAATTTAACAAAAACTTTATCTAAAATAGTAGCTTGTAGTAACTTATAATCACTTTTATGATACTGCATAAAATGCACTGTAGTGGAACTTTATTCTGTACTTCTTGAAGACTGGTTAAGTCGAAGCGCTAAAGAAGAATAAATATTTTGGATCCTGTTTTCTGCCTGTGTGTGGTATTTCTGCTTTCCTTCTTCCTGCCTGTTCTTGTGCACTCTGTCTTGACAGATTCATCCGACTTCATTTAGGGAGCACTGATAATAGGGATGCAAGTGCAGGCAACTTGGAAGTCCCAAGGATGCATGGAAGCACATCAATATCAGGGAAATGTTGATGGTGATCTGCATCTTGAAAGTCCTTCAGCACCTGTGGACTTTGGGTCCTCTTCCTCTGGTTATGGAAAACATTACAGTGATGAGGTGCCTCAACAGACAAAGAGGTACAAAGTCATACACTCTGTGCTAGTTGTCAGGATGGCCTGGGAGCTGGCTTTATGGCATTCCTTTGACTCTTAAGCCATCATACATCCCATCAAAGCAAAATACTGTGGCAGTCAGACTAAGCAGACCCGCATGAGTGGCAGCTCAAGGCAGTGATGTTCCAGGATTTGGTCCAGATGTGGGGAATGCCTCAAATAGATCTGTTCACCTCCTTTGTAAAGAGATGACTGGAGAAATTCTATTACAGATACCCTTGCAGCCATGCTTGTGGGATGCATGCATTATTTTTCCCCTGAAAGGAAATGTTCTTGTATGAGTCTGCACCATTTCCACTGATTCATAAGGTACTGCTGAAGATTTAAAGAGAAATGCCAAAGATTAATTTGGTGACACCCTACTGGCCCGGGCAGTGTTGGTTCTCCCTTCTAATGGTGCTGGCTAAGGGCAATTACCACATAGTTAATCACACTCTGGATTTGCTCACACAGTCTCTAGGGAGACTAGTACTCCCCCATTTTGCAGCAACTCCAGCTGACAGCCTGGATGATTCAGTCTTGACTCTGTTTAGGTGCTTGTTTCATGAGGATGTGCAGCAGGTGTTAAAGGATGCCAGAAAACCTGTTACTAGAAAAATCTTATGTTTACATATGGTCGAGTTTTTCTAAGTGGTGTGTAAACGGGAACAGAGAGTCCACTGAAGTCATCATTCTTCTGGTCTTGAAATATTTGTGTGATCTACTTCAGGATGGCTTATTTTGTGTGTCCATTGATTTGCATTTAATGGCCATCCATGCTTGTGTGCTAGTAGATTTCCCTCTTTCCTAGTCTTTTTTGGTAAAACAGTTCATGAAGTGCATTTGAGACCCCACATCACAAACAAGGTTCTTTTCATGGAAGTCTGTTTTGCTTATTGCTCTGACATCTACAATGAGAGTCTCTGAACTGCAGGCTGTGTTGGTGGGGCAGGGTTGTGTTATGCACTTACCCCTTTTTCATGCCAAAAGTGGTTTCAGAATTCGTTCTCACTCAGTTTATCAACCTCCGTGTTCTTCCCAGGTCCTAAGAGTAAGGGAGAGGGAATACTTCATTTCTTGGATGTGCATCTGCAACTCAGGTGCTAGCTTGACAGAACAAAACCCTTCAATGAAGCCTGAATGGCTTTTTATTTCCTACACGGGTACAAAGATGGGCCAACCTGTCTCTCAGCAAGCTGTTGCTCATTGGTTGTCCTCTGGTATTGTTTTTTTGTTAAGCCCACCATGGCAAGGCAAATACAAGCAAGGTGAAGGGACATTCATGCAGGATCTTTTCCTGTTCAGTGGCATATTGGAAAGGAGTGAACTCTGGAAGTACTCTGGAGGCAGCAACCTAATCTTCTGTCCATACCTTTACAAAGCACTACAAGCTGGATGCCTTTTACGGATCGAGAGCAGGCTTCAATAGGACTATTCTCCAGGGGCTCTGGGACCCTTATCCTTTCTCCTTCCAGAAGCTTTATGACTTTACCTGAATGCCAGTAAAGTAGTGTGTTTGTTGTATATAGTAGAATTGTGCATGTCCTACTTACCTGTAACAGTAAATGATCAAAGTACCCACCATCCCCTTTTTGGATGTATATAATTTTGTTTTTGAGTTGTTCTTGAGCACTGCTCCATGGCCTTTAATGTTTGTGTGTCTGTTTTAGTTTGGATCAATAGGTGATGTTCTTCATGTTTCACTGTGCAGTCATCACACTTGGGTTATCTTGCCAGGGGAAGCCTTCAGTCGGCCCGAATACCAGAGGCTTAGTATTTCTGCGTCGGTTGCTGTTGTTCCAGGATTGATGTCAGGTCATCAGTGGTATAAAACCAGGCAGCCGATACCATTACATCACTCTTTCTTGCCGAGGAGCCCAAAACAGAAGCAGTTCGCACGAGTGCCGGTCGGCCGCTACGAGAGTTTTCGTTTCCAAATTGAAGTCTTCTAAAGCCAATTGCCCTGTTGCAGATCCTTTTTTCTTGCTCTAACCGATGTCAGAAAAAGTTAACAATTGTCTCGCCTGTGGAAAGCAAAGACCACACTAACACTTCCATTCTTACTGCGTCAACTGTTTAGGCCCAGACCACGACATCCCTCTCTGTCGCTTTTGTGCTTTGTTCAACGCCAGAACTATACGCCATTGGGCCCTTATTGTAGCTAAATATTTTTGGTCTCAGTCCTCGTATTCCGATATGGCTTCGGTAATCCATCCGGCTACCGATCTTCTGAAAAAACGTAAGGATAAAGATAGACAGACCGCACAGGTCCAAAACTGCGGAAGACGCTTCTGTTAAGCTAATAGTCAGTTCTCCGGTCCTCAGTGAGGCACTTTCACAGCCCCTGATGCCTGCTTCTGTGGATTTGCAGGCTGCTACCCGAGACCTTTTTGGAGTCCGGTATGCCGTGAGACTCTTCTTCGTCAAAGGATCCTGTGGATGTCTGTACCTTGAATGGGTCTGGAGCCGCTGAGCAGGCATCGGCTTCCGAGGAAGTTCTTCACACTACCGATACTCGACACAAACCGACGACTTCTTTCGCGTCTTCAATTCTTTTTAAAACTACCGAGTTTCTAAGGCCCAGGGTACGAACTAAACATCAGACGACCCAAGCTCAGGCACCTGCTTCCATGCCTCAATCTCAAATGCTTAAAATGGCGGAAGACCTTATTATGCTTATTAGGGAAGCCAGGCTACCCCTTCCAAAAGAAAAAGAGACTTGTCCCCAGTAGTTTTATCTGAACAGGAGTTCGATGACTCTGAGGTTTCTGAATATGAAGACGTGCAGCCTCTCTCTGCCTATGAGGATTCTGATGCAGAGGAATCCATTCCTTCTGCCTCTTCTCCCGAGGATTTTTCATTTGGTGAAACCCTACATACTTTAAGGGGGCATTTCCAATGGGAATGTCAGGACTATCCTCAGTCAAAAAAGATACTCAGCGAATTCTTAGATTTACCACAGCACAGAGCTTTAGCCATTCCTCCTGTCCTGGATGTTGTGGATGATGTTTTTATGGAATCCAGTTTGACTACTGACACCCTTCCTCCTGCTCCCAGGAAACCTGACGGGGTACTACAGAGTTCCTGACTCTCTCAAATTTCTTTTCAAAAATCCTACAGCTGACCCAGAGGTCATCTCCCAAGAACCTAAAGGAATTGCAGCAACCTCCGCTAAGAAGCCCAACCCCTCAGACAGAGATTCCTGAGCTTTAGACAGATGGGGTAAAAAAAAGTATACACCTCTGCAACTCTTGCTATTAGAGCACTAAATTATCAGTTCCACATGCTGAAATATCAGCAGCATACCATGGAGCTCCTCAAACAAAAAATACCTTCCTTTCCTGCTTGTGCATAAAATAAAGAATTACAAGAGCTTATGCATTTTGCAAGCTAAGTTACTAAGCACACCTTGCAATGTGGCTTTGACGCCCTAGAAGCATCTTGCAGGGCAGCAGTCACTGGTCTGTCCTTAGAAGGCATGCTTGGCTTAAGGAACAGACCTTGCCATACCATGTCTAATCAAAATTATTGGACGCACCATTGAACAAAGACCATTTGTTTGGCGCCAAGGCAGAAGAGGTCTTAAAAAAGATGGAAGAAAAAGCTAAATCTATGCAGACAGTTAGTCTTTTTACAGGTCCAGCCTCCAAGGTTCAGTAGGCATTGCCCCTCCAAGCACTAGTCCTTTCTGGTCCCCTCCAGGCCAGCTCAGCCAAGACCCAGGGGAAGCAGACCCCCCCAGACAGCAGTCCCAGGGAATGCTGAGATCTAAGCAATGGAGTTCCTCCTGTTCAAAAACAGGGAGTGCTAAGCCACCCCCTTATGGTTAGAGCTCGCAATTACTTCACACCTCCACACCTTACCTATGCCCACCTGCTTGTGCCCCTAGGAGGAAAACTCTGCTTCCATGCAAACAACTGGGCTTCTATTACAAACGACCGATGGGTCCTCAACATAGTGTCCCAGGGATACAAATTTTATTTCCACACTTTGCCAACCCCAAAAGGGTTCCCAGATCTTCCTCCAAACCAGTGGGCAGAGGCCAAAAAGCAAGTCCATTCCCTGCTCTCCATGAAAGCAATACAGCATGTTCCTGCAGACCAGATGGGCCAAGGTTTCTATTCCAGACTCTTCCTGGTACCCAGAAAAGAGAGCACCTGGCGCCCGATCCTCATTGTATCCATTCTAAACACCTTTCTGGTGATACCAATATTCAAAATGCTCACTGTCTTCCTATGCTTTCCAAAGATGTTTGGTTAGCCACCTTAGACCTAAAAGAGGCCTACCTACACATCCCAATCAGGGAATCTTGCAGGAATTATCTACGTTTCAGAGCAGGATCTATGCACTTTCAGTTATCTGCACTTCCCCTTGGCTTATCCACTGCTTCCAGAGGTTTCGCAAAATGCCTGGCTCCAGCCATTGCTTTTTGCAGGCAAAGAAATATTCAAATTTATCCCGCTTAAATGATTGCCTAATTCAGGCAGACAGGAAAAGCTGTTACAGCACCTGACCTTTGTAAAGGACCTACTGACCTCCCTGTGGTATACTATCAATGAAAATAAATCAAAACTAGTCCCCACACAAAAAATTTTATTCCTTGGAGCAAGCCTGGACACAGCATCCCAGATGGCATTCCTTACTCCAGAAAAACAAGCTTACATGACATGCTACTTCTCTCAACTAGCCACCAGAACCCAGTTATCAGCAAGGAAAATCCTGCAAGCCGTAGGGTTCATGGCCTTCTGCATTCTACTCAGTCCATATGCCAGACTGCATATGAGGAAACTACAATGGTACCTAAAAAGCCTTTGGTGTCAACACTCTCAAGACCTGGAAACTATCATACCTATGATACCCTGTCTAAGGAAAGATTTTCTTTGGTGGGCAGCAGCATGCAGCCACAACAAGGGACTTCCCTTCTCACAACCCCACGCCGCCCAGACCCTTACCATAGATGACTATGCCTGGGGTGCACACCTGGACGGCAGGTACATTCAGGGCCATTGGAGCATAAATCAAATTCATCTGCACATCAAATAGAGATGCTAGCTGTTCATCACGCCCTGACAGCTTTCAGACCCCCTACTCTCCCCAGGACCTCTAGTGATCAAAACAGACAACACCACAGTGATGTGGTATATCAACAAGCAGGGAGGGACTCACTCTTATCCTCTCTGCAGGCTCGCCATGACCCTTTGGCACACGGCCTCAGCAATGCAAATATACCTGCTGGAACAATTCCTGCTAGGCTCCCTAAACTCTCTGGCAGACAACTTGAGCAGAAACCTGCTAGACCCACATGAGTGGCAGCTAGACCACAGAACCTTCAACCTTGTAACTCAGAACTGGGGCACCCCAAAGGTGGACCTCTTTGCCTCCTACTCCAATCATCAGCTCAGCAAATTCTGCACCAGGGAACCTCACAGCAAGGCCTGGAAAGTGGATGCTCTATCCTTCCAATGGGTAAACCTCTCGATTTATGCATTTCCCCCTCTACCACTCATTTCAAGGGTACTGCTCAAAATAAGGGAGGAAAAACCAAGGGCAATCTTGATTGCCCCAGACTGGCCAGGCCAGCACTGGTACCCACTGCTGAGCAGCCTCTCACTCCTGCCACCATGGCAGCTACCTCAGATCCCAACACTCCTGACCCAGAAGAATGGAGAATTCATGCATCCACAATTGCAGACCCTGAACCTGGCAGCCTGGCTTATTCCCTGACCTCTCAGCCAGCTGCCAGCCTAAACAAACAAGTCTTGGATGTTATACGTGAGGCCAGACACCCCAGCACTAGAAAATCCTATGCTGACAGGTGGAAAAGGTTTTGCACCTGGATCCAGGCTAAGGGAGCCGAAACAGCACAGCCCTCCCTACCTCTCGTCCTGGATTACCAAGCAGACCTACTACACAGGGGTCTATCCTTCTCTTCTATTAAAATTCATGCCTCTGCCATCACTGCTCATTACAACACAGAGCCACCTCTCTTCTCACACCCTCTCATCAAACAGTTCCTAAGAGGGGCTAACAACTTAAGGCCACCCAGGAGAGCTCCTATCCCAGCTTGGGACCTTAACTTTGTGTTGGAAAAGTTCACCCTACCACCTTTCAGTCTGCAGCTTCAGCAGAGTTAAAATTCCTCTCTTGGAAAGCACTCTTGCTTCTGGCCATCACTTCAGCTAGAAGAGTTTCAGAGCTACAAGCACTCATGGCTTTAGAGCCCTTCATCATTTTCCATGCTGCCAGGGTCTCCCTCAGGACTAACTCATCCTTCATGCCTAAAGGGGTGTCCATTGCGGCTCTCAACCAATCCATTCATTTGCCCACCTTTTTCCCTAACCCACAAAACAAGGGGGAAAGGATTCTGCACTCTCTAGATATGCACAGACGGCTCAGATTCTATCTGGATAGGAATAAATCTTTTAGAAAAACTGACCAATTGCTAGTCAGCTTCGCAGCAGGGGCAGAGGGCAGGGCCATGTCCAAACAATCAATCTCCAAATGGATAGCACACTGAATCCATTTCTGCTACAAACAGCATGGGAAACTGCCTCCAAAGGGCAACCTCCACCTCTGCAGCTTTTCTCAGAGGGGTCCCCACCAGGGACATCCTAGAGGCTGCAGCATGGACTTCTGTTCATACCTTCACAAAGCATTACCACCTGCTAATCTTCTCCAAATCCAGGGCAGGCCTTGCCACCTCAGTCTTTTAGGATATCCTAGCCAGCCCCCAGTCCTCTTGACTGCCTCCACCCTTTTCTTCAGCTTTGGGAATCAACCCAAGTGTGATGACTGCAACAGTGAAACATGAAGAACATGGTACAGTTGTGTACACTTACCATAAATGTAGATGTTTGAGTGTATTCACTGTTGCAGTCCTAGTTTCCCATCCTCCATCCCCTTGTCTCTCTCTCTCTCTCTCTCTCTTCCTCTCTCCTCGCAGGGAGTTTTTGGTATTTACTTTCTACTGGTGGTGTTCTTCCACTATAACCTAGCTCCCTATTTGGGGGCTCCTGATAGTTGGGGCAAGAAAAACTGATGTAATGCTGACAGTTGGGGAAAGAAAAACTGATGTAATGGTGTCAGCTGCCTGTTTTATACCACTGACGACCTGATGTCAGTCCTGGAACGACAGCAACTAACGCAGAAATACTAAGCCTCTGGTATTCGGGCCGACTGAGGGCTACCCCTGGCAGGATAACCCAAGTGTGTTGACTGCAACAGTGAATACACTCAAACATCTATATTTATGGTAAGTGTACACAACTGTACTTTCACAAAGCTTGTGTTTCCATCCTCTCTTCTTGCTGGACCCTAGAAAACTGAAAGGGTGCTGTCTGTAAGGGAGTCCTTGTACTGCCAGGTGATTGGTCCACCAAACACACAGACAGGCAGTGGAAGGGGCTCTAAACTTTACTCTTACCATGCAGTTTTAAAGCTTTCTTACCACAGTTTGCAGAATGTGCACCACTTTTTGTTGCACTGGAAATCTGGCATTGTTCGTTGTACTTTAGGGCTCAGGACAGACTAGTAATCCACTTGTGGGACTTTCTTATTTTCTATTTGATGCTTTTGCTCTTGCTGATAGCTTTGTGTCAACTAGTCAATCACATTTCTGGCTGTGTTTTAGGATATGGCAGACCACAAGAAAAGCACAGTAAGGAAAGGCATGCATGATTTTACTTGTATTCGGGAGGATGAGAGATTGGGGTCCTTTTTACATTGCCTCCACATGAGCTTGTGAAAGCTTGCTGATGAGAGTTGAACATGACTTCATAGCATTATAGCCTTTTTTTATCCACTAGGGTGTTGGTAGTGTCTGCTTTGGGTACTCCACCTTGATACCCAACTGATATTCTTTTCAGCATCTTGTGTGGCTTTTAGTAACTTTTTGTCTCTCATCTCTTTAAAAAGGTATATTGTATGCCACATCTAGTTTTGGTTCCCTGTTAGTATCTTATTATCAGCCTGATAATGTATAACTAACCTGAGCTCCTATGTGCTATGTGTAAGTTGAGCAGTCTGACCATTTTTGTTATCATTTGTGTAACAAAGGTCCATTTTCTCCTTTTCTGTTTCTTTCTGGGCAGTGGAATCATGTGTGTGTGTGTGCGTTTGTATTTATATATATATATATATATATATATATATATATATATATATATATATATATACACACACACACACACACACACACACACATATATGTACACATACATACACAAAGTGTCGCACATATGAGAGAGGACTGTGTGGGTATCACATTTGTGTAACACTGTGAGAATACTGCTGTGTTTTTACACAAACTGGTAACATGCTTAAATTGCACATGTTTTTACAGCTCCGTGGTAATGTATATTTTGATGTAGACTGCTAATATGATTAAAGTATACAGGAATTACTGTATCTGTATAGAGATAACTTATTTGCATGGACACTGCTTAGAGAAGAAATGATAGAAAACATTTTGCTGTTTATATGACAGTTGTAATATTAGCTGAGCAAACTCTGTTGGACATCCGAAATATAGCTTTTGTTGGCAGAATAACAGTCCAAGGTAGACAGAGAGCCTATTGTCTGTGAATACTTTTGATCAAGTATGTTGCCCCTTGTGTCCAGTGTTGTTCTGAATGGATTGATTCTGATTTACCTGTTTTTTCTGTTTCAGCAGAATGACGGCCATAGTGTACTGAGCCTGTTTCAGCAGAGCAGTTTGAGATTAGCATCATTTGTGTTCCTCATCCTGGCTAGTCATTTCTTAAAGGTGCTAATTTCATTTTTATTTATTTTTTTAATAGTTATCGCAGAGAGTAAAGAGAGAGTTCCTTGCCCTCTAATTGTCAAACAATTGCTTATCTAGGTGCTTGTGATACTTCACTACCTTGAATATATCAAACAGGTGCAGGATATCAGAGTAAATTGTTTAAGAAGATAGTAGCTCTAGCTCAATGTTTGTTTATATATTCATATACCTTGTTTCTTTCTAATGGGTACATTCTGGCTACATAGTATGTTTTGGCCATCTGGTTCATTGTATAACAGCTAGAAACGTGGGATTATCATTAGATTCAGAACATGTTATTTACATCTGAGTTAGGCCCAGTAAACAGGCTCCCTCAGTTTAATGAACTTGTTTGTTGTGGTCTGTCTACATCTGGACTGGACTAAGCAGCTGAGTCTTTATCCAATCCCTCCTTCCTTTTTTGCAGGATTCCTTCCCCTTTGAGACATTCATTATGGTTAATATTGCCAGCATATCTCTTCATGCCCGTCTGAAACCCTAGTGGACCAATTGGTCCCTCCTTTCCTCATCTCTTCTTGTGTAGCTATTGTTTTTCTTGTTGTTCTGAATGTAACAGTTTGATATTTATTTGACACTCTAGTTAGAGTAGCTTTTTTCTAAACTGTAATAAACAATAAATTAGTGTTTTGCAACTTAAGACTTCACTTTATTAGGGGGAAGATGAGAATTATAAATATAGCTAGTACCAAAAGTCCACGGTGGTGGTGCTGCGGTAGCGTTGTCGCCTCACAGTAAGACGCTGTCCGGTTCGATTCTCAGCTAGAGCATCTTCTGCATTGAGACATGCGTGAATGGGCGTACCTTCGTTGAAGGTTGTGCATCAGGGCTGGCAACTCGGCACGTAAAAATCAACTGCCATCATTAGCGGACCGGATTTCCACTGTGGCGACCCCTAACCGGGAAAAGCCAAAAGGCACAACAACAACAAACAAAATTGCATAACTGGTCTACAAAATACAGTTGATAAATAAGCTACAGTAGCTTCTTCATGCAACTCGTTCATGTATGGCACCACTCTTTATTTAAAGTAGTATGTCTTTTAGTGTCTTTCTAACTCGTTGTCCTGAAGCTTTAGGGAGTGAAACTTGACTGTGTTTTCCCAGTTCACACACAGATTTGTATAACTGGCCTGACCATAGAAAGTGCAGAATAAGTGAGATTGCTAGTGCATATAAAGGAATTAACTGATGAAAATAAATTGTAATAAATAAAATGTAAGTCAAGTAAGGCAAGATGGAGCAGTAAATGCAAAATGTGTTGTAAATGTATGTGATAAAAAAGAGACCCATATGAGGATCTAAGATATATAGCAGGCTGCATCATAATTCAGGTTTGCAGTAGGTTTAGCTGTAAGCATGACAAAAAGAGATGTTCAAGTTTTGTATCATACATACAGAATCTGTGTTAGAGAAATGCTTGTTGAACAGAAATATGAAAATTAACTGTGGGTAGTCTTGAAGCAATAAACTTGAGTCTGCCTAGTAGGAAAATGCATAATAAGCAGTGATAAAAGAGTACAGCTACGGCTGTTGGAAAGAAATACTGAGAATGGAAATTTGATGTAGGTCAACCTATTTTGTCCTCCTGGAGGTACCTTTCGGTCAGAAATTGTTGGCGTGCATGCTTGTCTTGTAAAATCATATAACTTGTGGAAGTTAAGAATGACCAAACAAATTTACCCAATAAAAGCATAAAAGCTGTATGTGCTCAGAATCAATCAGTGTCATTGTGCAGAGCCATATCAATGATCTACTTGTCAGTGTTGGTTTGTTTTCAAGCTTAGGAATATATCACATACCAATAAGTTATGGTGCAGTGTCGGTGCTTTTTGCCACTAGAATAGTATCTGTAACACAAAGTATATTTGAAGAGGAGCTGAAGTGTAAAGGTCTGAATGAAGTTACTAATCAAGAGCATTGTTCATTTGGTTAATGTTGAAGAGCTGATCTCAGGAATGCCTACTACCAAGCTTTTGTCAGTGTAGATTCAAACCAGGGTTTCTAACAGATAATGTTAGATGAAGCAAGCTTAAAGTTATCTACAGTTAGTAGATATTTGGAAGGCATAGGTTCCTTTGACTTCTGTTTGCATGTTGTCTGCACTAGAGATGTTCTAAAGAGTTGTTGCTGAAATAAATGAATGCTTGGAATGCGTTATGAACATAACTGTTTATATTATTGTGGAGTCCAACATAAGAAGACTATGAGAAGAAACTGATATACTTACTGGATAGATTTTGACAACACACTTTCAAGCTGAATATGAACAAATATAAACTCAACAGAAGTCTGAAGTAATTGGGTAATATTCTGAGTTATAAATACTCTAACCTGATCCAGAAGAATCTGAACAGTTGTGTAAATACCAGGGTCAGAAGTCATTCATACAAAGACCTTTAGGAAGGATGCAATATCTGTAGCTCTAAGAAAGTTGTTAGAAGAATATGCAGCTTGGGGTAAAGCTACAAGCAGGAAAAGAGTTGTAAAATGCTTAAAACAGGAACAAATGCACCAATAGCAAAAAAATATATATATATATATATATATAAAAATAAATTAAAAAATCTAAGGTAAGACATGAATAAGCTAGATGTTATGTAGTCCAATCTTGCCTACATTCTTACCCGTGGGTTCGGCTCCGACTCGACCATACTCTAGCTCGAAGTCTTTCAATTGGCTGGGCTAAGAGGTATCCCATGCTGCACTGCTCCCTTTCCCCAGATCTCGTTTGCCGCTCGTAAAGCTCAGACGTGGTCTCGCTCTTGGCTGTGGCTAAGTATAACGTTTTGTCGTCTTTGACTAAAATTATTGCTCCAAAAGCTGTTTTCATAGCTAGGTGTGTGATGTTGTTTTGTGGAAGCTTTTTAGTGCGGCCTTTCATGGCCTTTGTCTTCTTGTGCCTTACTTGTTGTCTTGGTATCCTGTTAGCTATCTCCCAGTGGGCTAGGTCCGTTTCAGTTAGAGGACCTAGTCCTCCCATGGTTATCTGTTTACCCTTCTGTGTTCATTTTGTTTTTTAGGTACCTATCCTTCCGGGCTAGGGATGTTTAAGTTAGAGGACCTAGTCCTTCCCCTCATTTCCTGTCAGGGCCATTTGAGTTAGAGGTCCTTGTGTGGTGTCTGCAGTTTATTTTAGTCTAGTTCCCGCGCTTTGTTGCTGGTGTCTATTTTGACTGTTGTGTTGTGTCTAGGGTCCTGCTAACTATGTCCAAGGATACAAAGGAACATAAGCCTTCGGGCTTTAAGAAATGTGCTAAATGTGGTTATAAGATGTCGATTACTGATGGGCACGCTGTGTGTGTTTATTGTTTGGGGGCTATCCACCTTTAGGAGTCTTATGTGTTCTGTCACGCATTCAGCCCTCATTTTCTTCAAGAAAGGAAGAACAAACTAATTCTGAAGAGACTAATAAAACCCTCCTTCGAGGAAGATTTGGAGAGGTCTTCTAGTGCTAAGTCCTCTCCCTCTAAAAGAGGCAAAACATCCAAAGCAAATAAATGATCTCCGGCTCTGTCAGTGTTATTGGAGCCTCCGGAGAAAGGTGCTAAGTGTACTGTGGCATCCTCAGCTCCACTGTCTTCGGTGCCGAAGGAAGTTTGTGAATCGACAGAACCTACATCGGCTCCCAGCCTCTCGGAGCCGGTGACAGAGATACTAGCTCGGAGCCGGTCTCCCAATTTTTAGACCAGTTTCTCCTCCTCGCAGGTCTCCTTCAGAGAGGAGGTCTAGATCTCCTACCTTGTCCTCTAGGTCCTCCAGGACACTCTCTGATGTGGATATGGATAGAGTGGTGCAGAGACTGTTCCAATCACTGGTGCTGGCTAAATTGCTTTCGGCTCCAGCCCAGTCACCTCTGGAGCCCGTCACCCATCCATCGTCAATAGATCCTCCGAGCAATTCTTAGCCTTCGGAGCCAGAGTGGTCAGCGCCGTCTGATGCTTCTAGGTCGGCTCCAATAGCCCATCCTGGCTTATTGGCTCCGATCTCAGCTCCGACCCCGTCGGCTCCGTCCACGGGGTCCAGGACTCATATTTCCTCGGTCGGACCCGAGGGGTAGGTCTCGGGATGCTCTTCAGCTCCTAGCCTCCCTCTTGGTGCTTCGGCTCGGGTGAGCCTGACCCTTGCTTCGGACCTTGTCCCTTCTGCTCCGAGGTCTTCCATGGTTGGTCGATCTTCAGAGCCGGGGGGACCAGCTTTCGAGGTCATGCGGAGCGTGCTGGCCAGGTCCTCAGCTGCATCATACAGCACTGACACTCTACCTCCTACAGCTCCGGTATCAGTCTCTGATTGCCCTCTGTCTTTGGACAGTGGAGACCCAAGGCCTCAAGATACCTCCATGAGTGGTCACCAAATTTCTGAGGGCCCCCCAGAGATTTTGCCTGAGGAGCCATCCAGAAAAAGAAAGTGCAAGAGGAAGCACATCAACTCCCAGGAAGAGTCTCTCACGTTGGACACCGACCTCGAAGAATCAGAGGGGTCCCCCAAGTCGTCCACTGAGGATATCTCTTTCTCTGATATCCTAGAGATCTTGAAGCAGAGAGGCAACTGGCCCTCTAAACCCCCCTCCAAGGAGCAGTCAGTGTTCCCGATGGCCTTTGGGGCTCAGCCGTCCGCCTCCTGAGTCTCTCCACCTTTTGACGAACTCCTGGATCTAGTTTGTCGAAGGGTGTGGGAAACCCCTGACACTGTGGAGCCAGTCCCCAGGAGACCCAACAAATGTCTGCCCACCCCCGCTGACAAAGAGTTTCTCATGAAGGGCGCTCCAGTAGATGCCATGGTGGTGGCAGCAGCCACCAAGAAGGAACTGGCAGAGACTTCATCTACCGTCCATCCCCGTAACAAGGAGTCTAGGACCATGGACCGGTATGGGAAGCGTATGTTTTCTTCAGCGGCCTTTACTCTGCGGTTGCTGAATTACTTGTCACATTTTACACGGCTCCATAGAGATCTCTTGAAAGAGCTTGGAGATGCTCTGCAGAGTAATGTTTCTGATGCAGTGGCTCAGAAAGTCAACGCTCAGATGTCTACCCTAAATTCTATTGCTAACTCCTCCATGAGGCTGATCTCTTACGCAGCCGAAGGAGTGAGTAGGGCAGCGAGTTCCGGAGTTTCTTTCAGGAGGCACTCCTGGATGCGCCTCTGTAATTTCGTGGAGGCCTTCAAGTCTACATTCACCAACGCCCCGTTTAATGGTTCCTTGTTGTTCAGAACCAAGATGAAAGACACACTCACTAGGTGCGAGCAAGAGGGAAAACTCTTGTCTGCCATGGGAGTCCATTTTTCCATGCCTTCTAGACCTTATCCCAAGGTCCAGAAGAGTGGGAAAATGTGGTTTAAGAAATCAGAGAGGTTTTTCCATGACACATAAAGTGATTCCCCCTCCAGAGGCAGGGGAGGGGGTGGTAACTCAGGTAGATGCCGCCCTAGAGGCAGAGGAGGCCCACGTAACCAGGGAGACCGTGATTCCTTTCCTGGTTCTCCCTACCAGCACTCCTGATGGGAGGCTCGACTGTGCGTTTCTGGAGCCAGTCAGGGGTCGCATTTCACTATACCCAGAAGCCTGGCAAGACATCACCCAGGACCAGTGGGTATTAAAAATAGTTTCCGGAGGATATCACATTCCCTTCTCTTCTCCCCCCCACGATCAAAAGAATCCCAGATGTTCCACCCAATCAAAGGGATTCTGCAGCTTCAGAGGTTATAAAGCTGCTAGAAAAAGGAGCCATCCAGCATGTCCCCTCAGACCAGCTCGGATTAGGTACTTACTGCAGATACTTTTTAGTGCCGAAAAGAACAGGGGACCTGAGACCCATCTTGGATCTCAGCCGCTTGAACCTCCACTTGAAGAAGTCCAAGTTCCGAATGGTCACATTGCAATCTGTTCTCCCATTGTTGGGGAAAAGAAGTGTGGATGTGCTCCATCGACCTCAAGGATGCTTACTACCATATAAAGATGGACAGGGCATCCAGAAGTCATCTACGCTTCTGGCTGGGAGACAGTCATTTTCAATTTCGTGCCCTGCCCTTTGATCTCACCACAGCCCCCAGGATGTTCACCAAATGTATGGCAGTGGTGACGGCTCACTTGAGACGTCAGGGATTCCAAGTGTTTCCGTACCTGGATGACTGGCTCCTTTCTGCCACCACCAGGCATCTACTATTACAGACCAGAGACGCCACTATCAAGCTCTGTCAACAATTGAGTATCACTCTAAACTGGGGAAAAGTCTGCCTTGTTGCCCTCACAGCATGTCACCTTTATAGGCGCTGAGTTAGACACCGTGCTCATGAGGGCGTTTTTACCACAAGAAAGGATTCAAGTTTTGCAACAACATGTATACGTGTTGCTCCCTGTGAAAAAAGTGAAGGCAAAAACGGTTCTCAAATTGTTAGGGATGATGTCTGCAACAATTATGCTGGTTCCTCTTGCGAGGCTACACATGAGGCTCCTTCAGTGGCTGCTCTTCGCCCAGTGGTCTCTACAGCATCTTCCGCTTTCTTATCTCATAATGATCACAGACAGGCGCAAGCAAGATCTACGCTGGTGGCTTCACAGCAGCAACCTCAATGTGGGAAAACCCTTCGTCCCATCCCCTCCTGTTGCCACAGTGACCACGGATGCCTCCCAGATGGGGGGGGGGGCATTATCTCGGCAGGGCAGTCCAAGGCATGTGGCAGGAACATGAGGTACATCTGCATATCAATATCTTGGAGATGAGAGCAGTGCTACTAGCGTTGCAAGCACTTCAGAGCTTTCTTCCTCTCGGGACAATTGCGACCCACTCAGACAATATGTCGGTGGTATGGTATCTGAAAAAACAGGGAGGAACCAAGTCGTATCCCCTTTGCAGAGAGGCCATTCAGGTGTGACAGTGGGCAGTGTCTTCCCAACGTTTTCTTGTAGCAACGCACATTCTGAGGAAGTCCAACGTGATCGCCGACAGGTTGAGCAGAGCTATTCTGATGCCTCATGAGTGGTCCCTGAACAATCAAGTTGCGGAGCAGATTTTCCACAGATGGGGGCAGCCTTGCTGCGACCTATTTGCCAGTCCCCTCACTACCAAGAGCAGCAGCTACTTCACCCTTATCCCCCCTCAGGGGGAGTCACTCAGGGACGCTCTAGTTCACGATTGGCCCTCCAGTCTACTTTATGCCTTCCCGCCTGTTCCTCTGCTGACAAAGGTTATTCAGAAAGCGCAGTCCTTGGGAAGCAGAATGATTCTGATTGCTCCACACTGGCCTCGTCAAATTTGGTTCCTCTTTCTCCATCCCTATCTCATGGATGCACCCTGGATTCTGGACCCACAGCCAGATCTACTGACTCATATGTCAGGGCAGTTCCATCCCTCTCTTCAAACCCTCCGGTTGACAGCCTGACTACTCCACTTCCATCACTAATCAGGCTTCATCAATTTTCTCCGGAAGTGGTTCATATTTTGTCATCTTCCCATAAGCCTTCGACCAGAAAGATTTATTCCAGTAAATGGAAAAGATTCTCCATCTGGGCTCATGGAAGACAAATTGATCCTTATACAGCTCCAATTTCTTCAGATCTGGAATTTCTCTCCATGTTTTCAGTCAAGGGTCAGCAGCCACAACCATTTAAGTCCAGTTGGTGGCTATTTCCACTTTTCACGTCGCCAATAAACCCAGTCTAATGGCGCATAGACTTTGTAAGGCATTCTTGAAGGGCACTATGCTGCTTCGCCCTCCAGTCTTTGACCCGGTCATGCCTTGGGACCTAAATTTTGTGCTACAATATCTCACTTTGTCCCCCTTTGAGCCTGCAGCTACTTGTGAATTGAAATATTTGACTTGGAAGACAATCTTTTTGGTAGCCATCACTTCCGCTAGACGTGTCTCGGAGCGCCAAGCTTTGTCAATCGGACCGCCTTACTTGATATTTCACAAGGACAGGATACCCCTCAGACCAAACCCTTCCTTTATGCCAAAAGTGGCTTTGGTTAGTAATCTCAACCAATCCATTGAACTGCCTGTATTTTTCCAGAGTTTTCTAATAAGGCAGAATTTAAATTTCATCAGCTGGATGTTCACAGACAGTTGCGTTTTTATTTGCATAGAACGAAGGATCTTAGAAAATCGGATCAGTTATTTGTCTCATTTTCAGAAAATAGGATTGGGTCTCCTGTTTCCAAAGTGACCTTGTCTAGATGGATCTCTAGTTGTATTTCCTTCATTTATGCCTCAGGTGGTAAAGATTTACCATTTAGAGTGAGGGCTCATTCTACCCGATTGATGTCTACATCTACAGCATTTCAGGCCAGGATGTCTATGGATGATATTTGTTCTGCGGCTACATGGGCATCTCCTCACACCTTTATTACTTACTATAAATTGGATTTGGTATCCAGGGGCAGATCTTCCTTTGGTTCCACAGTGCTCAGGAGTATTTTCCACTGAGACTCCCAGGGTTCAGGTGCTGGGGATGCTGTCCCTCGGGTAAGAATGTAGGCGAGTTTGGACTACATAACATCAAGAAGTTATGTACTCACCATAACGTTCGATGTATGTAGTCCATCTCGCCTCACATTCTTACTTACCCCCCCCCCCCTCCTTCCCCCATCCTGGAGGACCTAGAGGTTAGGTCTGGTTTCAGTACTCCTTTTATTGTTGGAATGTTCTTCCTTCTCTATGTGTTCTGTATGGAGGGTGAGTGATTGAGCTTGCAGCAAACAAGATCTGGGGAAAGGGAGCAGTGCAGCATGGAATACCTCTTAGCCCAGCCAATTGAAAGACTTCGAGCTAGAGTATGGCCGAGTCGGAGCCGAAGTTTGGCTCCGAACCCACGGGTAAGAATGTGAGGCGAGATGGACTACATACATCGAATGTTATGGTGAGTACATAACTTCTTGTTATGCAGTATTGGACCCATGATCTTACAGGAGAATAGATAGTTGTATATGTGTCAAGATCATTTATATAGTTGCATAAAAATGCTGAAATAGAAAAAAAAATGTTGGCAATACTGTAGGAATGTGAAAACTTCAAATTTCTGTGGTAAAGTTGTTTAGGTGAGAACAGACTGGAAACCCTTGTAAAGCAGGTCCGATGGTATTTGTACCTAGTGCTTTTGGGATAGTAGAAAAGTTAATTAGGTTACAGAAAAAAGTTAATATTCATTAAATCTAGCATGACAAATGCTTTCAAACCATTACAGACAACGCTATATTTGTGTGATAAATAAGAAGGAACCATATCCTTCCGGCTGTATAAAGACACGATTTGAGTTTGAAAATGGACCCTGCAATATAAAATTTAAATGTTGCCAACTTGTATCCCTGGTTTGTAAATCCATGCATCATAAGCTTTCAGCAGGAAGACAATATTTATTCAGAAGTAAACACTGAATCCTCATGTATTTCAGCATTGCACAGCAGTGGACCTGTTTGTCAAGTACATTTACATACTATAGCAGTTATGTTAGGTCTTGCACAAGACCATTTTGGAAGATATTGTCTTTCCTCTGGGCTTAGAGAATGGCATACGCCTTCTGTCATGCTCTCTTAATTCACAAGGTGAATTATTTAAAGCTAAACAGAATAAAACAAATCTGATTTTTGTACATTCTTTTTATCCAGGACAGTCATGGTGTACTTTATGTTAATGAAGCTGATTTCTCTTCAGTCATGGCCATTACCTCTACACAAGTCCTTACTAAGACCACTACCCAGAAATATTTTACATCACAGTCTGTGGATTCTGTATCTGCCAGCCTATAAGATACAGTTTTGATTAGTATTAGTAGCATGTTTTCTGTGGATGTCTTAAACATATTAAAGAAAGCTAAGAAGCCTAATGTGGTAGATTCCTGAAAAAGATTTGTGTCTTGAATTTTGTCATGTGTTGCAGATTCTGTTTAGTATCTCATTACACTGAAATGCTGTTGGAGTTGATGTTCATGGCTAAGTTATTGATTGATTTAATTTTTTTTCCAGTTTAGGTAGGTATAATAGGCCACTAAGAGGTCCATTTTCATCCATGGCCTTTTGCTCAGTAGTGAAACAGAATATTCATAGACATACTTTTCATATTGGATTTCCCTTTAGGTTGGCCAAGTGTACATTTGTTTATCATCTATTAGCAGTGAAGGACACTGTATCCTTACTGATTTTTTTTCATTAGATCACTATTGCAGTATTTTTTCCTCTTGTCCCCATTCCTCTGATGATGCCCCTTCTGAAGCCGTCGTGGCCTGGAACCCAAGCAAGTTATTCTGCAGATGCCTAGCCTATAGGGAACAAGGAGGAACCCTGAGTTATTACCAAAGGCAAGGACTGAATCCATAAAGTATTCATATGGGATGAAATTGAGGGTTTGTCATGGAAGATCCAGTCTGCTAGACTGTTTCCTAAGTTCTTGTGAGTTGACATTGCTTAATTGACATACATCTCCATGTCCATTACCTGAACGACTCCCCCTCTAAAAAAAAAAAAAAAAAACGGGCCTTCCTGGTAGGCCAGGAGAATTGATTTAGATTGGCTGAGGGCTTGATGAAGAGTGCTGCACACCATGCAGCCTGCCTAAATACAACCAATCCCCTCTTCCTTCCCTAGTAAAAGAATGATCCTTCATCTGTGGAAAAGAAGAAGAGAGAGACATTAGGGCACTAACAATATTGTTTGAGGAATATTCACCAAAATAAAAGACTACTTCAGTTAGGAAGGCAGAGAAGCCTCAGACACTCAAAAGAGATATTTTGAGCTCTTTAGATGGAAGCCCTCAAGCCTGTAGGGATTCTCCATGTCCCAGGAGCCCTAAAAGATGCAGGTCTAGCAGTATCCCAGACCCCAGACTCCCAAACTCAAGCTTCCAAAAAAACAGATTCTAAAATGTGCAAGACACATACAAGTATCTCTACAAAAACTCAGTGGCTGATCTTGCTGTGGTCTCAGTGGTTTCCAACAAATGTTCACAAATTAACATTGTTCTGAATTCCTTGGCATTAGTAAGGAAAGCAGAGCCTTGGACATGTTTGGTAAAAAAGTATATAATTCAGAAACCTTGTCCTTCAGAACAATTAAGTTGCCAATCCCCCCATGGCCATGTCCTTTTTGGCTCTCCTGGACCATGTAAAACAAAAGTTTGGGAAAGTCTCAAACTCAGACCTTTGGGGCTAATTTGCTGGAACTCTCACAACTGTACAAGTGGTCAAACACTCTATCGGGTGTGGTTATGACAGTGTAGATCCAGCATCTAGAGTTATAGCCACAGGCTCTGTTATAAGAAGGCATACCAGGCTAAGGTTGCAATCCTGACCTGAAATTGTCACTTTTATATTCGCAAGCACATTTGCTTAATGTGCCTGTGAATATGAAAGTGTTTGAGGAATCCACTGCCAAAATGCTTTGGATGAGGGGAGTAAAATTATGCAAGGGGTCCATCACCTTTTTCATTCCTAGTGCCCAGGTATGTTAGGAACTACTGCTCTAAACCTGGTACCTTTTACAGCACACAGTCTAAGTGCAAACAACAAAGAAGGAGAAAATATTTTATTTAAAAAAAGAGATGGAGCGGTGACAGTAAAATAAAGTCAGGAGGGCCTCAAGGGGCCAGTTTTGGCAGAGGCAGTCATGACTTCATCATGCTTTTTCTCTTCCCCAATTTCCATGTTTCACCGTGGCCCACCATCTCCCACTTCCCAAATGATACTAAGCATACTTTCCTTATGTCTTCCTATGTGGGAAAACACTACAACAAACTCATGGATTCTAATTATCAGCAAAGGCACAGACTGCAGTGGACCAGAAGTCCCCACGTCAGGAATCCTTCAGGTCCCCAAAGAACAGGATGAACTGATTTTTCTATTCAGTGTGCCCTTCTCTCAGAGAATCATAAAAAGTGTTCCTCTAATGTGCAAGGTAAGGGCTTTTACTCCAAATTGTTTCTGGTCCCTAGAAAGAAGTAGCATGGAGGCATATTTTAGACTTGTCAAGACTTAATACCTTCCTGATGGTTCCCAAGTTTAAGATATGAATCCCGCAGTGCTTGATACCTTTTCTTCACCCAGGTGCCCACTTGGTTATATTGGATCTGAATAATGCCTGTTTGCACATACCCAGCCACAAAAAACTCAAGTGCTTCCTCAGGTTCTTTGCTGGAGGAGGGTGGCACTTTCAGTTTAGTTCATTGCCTTTTGGACTTGCCACTGTGTCAAGAGTGTTCACCAGGTGTCTAGTCCCAGATATTGGTTACTGCAGACTATAGGGAATGCATGTTTTTCTCCCCCTTACCTGGATGATTATCTCATCCAGGCAAGCTTTGCAGAGGTTACCAGATCCCTAGCCTTCACCAGAGATCTACTGGATTCTTTGAGGTTTCCATCCCAAAGAGTAGTTTTTCTGGGATCCCTTCTGGACATCTTGGCTCAGAGGTATTTTATTCTTCAGGACAAGGTGGACAGCTACTCAAATTGTTTCCTGAACCTGGCAAAATAAAAGAGGGCTTACAGCCAAGGGAGTTCTTTGAGGCTCTGGGTTTCATGGTCTCCCCCATCCCAGTGGCACCTAGAATTAGTGTGGTGTCAACACTTGCAATCCATAGACCACTTGATTCCAGTTCTGTTATTTTAATGAAAGTTACAGTGGTGAACAAAGCACATCACTTTTAGCTAGGGAGTCCCCCTTTAGGTAAAAAACCAAATAGATCATTATCACAGATGCTTCAAATCTGGCTTGAGGCGCATTCTGTTATAAGTCATGGTTCAGGGGATTTGGTCAGCCTCACGTAAGAGGCTGCACTTCAGTGCCAGAGAGTTGCTGACTCAAGTTCAGGGACTAAGGACCCTTAACTCCCTTTGGACAGAAGGGACTTTGAATGTAGTGATGAATAGCACTACTGCAGTGTGGTACATCAACAAGCAAGTAGGAACAAGATATTACCAGTTTTACATGCTTTCTGTGATTGCATGGGATTTGGTACTACACTGCAGGATTATCCCAGGGTGAATTATGTCTCCTCAAAACTAAATACAGTAGCAGGCAAAGTGAGCAGGACAAAAGCAATCCCTTACAGATGGATGTTACATTGTGAGGTCTTCCTGCAACTGTCACAAAAACAATGAAATAAAAATAAAAAACTCCCAACTCAAACGTGGTTTCACCGATTTAATAGCACAAAACGCAAAGATCCCAACGACTGAGTGCTTTCACCATGAGAATGGCTTCATCAGAGTAACGTTGGTTAGTATAAACAACATTTAAGTACCTCATCCCCTACCTGCTCACCAATCCACATTGAATGACATCATCGCAAACAAAAAAAAAAGTCGATTATACATGAAATATAAAAACATAATTGAACCAAAATACAAGATAAAAATGCACTTGTACAATATGCTTAAAGATAAAAAGTGTTGTGATGCAGATATACGTTAAGTATATAATAAAAGAAGTTTTATTTAATCACATTTGCTTTAGCCTTAAGTGTAGGAAGAATAGCAATACTGTCATTGAGGCCAGGTGGATGCATAGCATTTAGCCTAAGTTGCCATATAGTCTCCAAGTTTTCCACCTTTAGTTTCAAGTCACCTCCTCTTTCACTACTTTTCACTTTGTCAATGACAAAGAAAATAAACTTTTTAAAATTAGTACAATATGTATTATGCCTATAGAGTGCAATGTGAGCATCTTTGTTTCTGATTGCCCTAACATGTTCAGTAATCCTTTCCTTAAGTCTTTGTACAGTTTTGCCCACATAAAAACTGGTGCAGCGGATACAAGTGGCAACATACACTAGCATGTTAGTGTTACAGCTGCACCTTCCCGGGCAGCTCAAAGAACGGCTTTAACCAGGTATGGACACATATGGGCCATCATTGATGTACTTACCCTACAGGTCCATATAAAATACTTGCAACTAGAATTCTCCATAATGTCCTTAACATTTCTCTCTCGATTGTAAACTATCCTAGATCTTGGGCCAAGAATTTCCTTACTTGCATCATTAAGACCAAAGTGCCATGCATAGTTGATGGCTGAAACAATATCTTGGGAGAGGTGATTGTATCTAAGGACCATTGTAGATGAACCATCAGACTGTTGTTGGAGTGGTTTTACTGGTAACCCAGCATGAAGTATAGGTTGGTAAAGGGTGTCTATCCTCTTTAAAACCTCATGTTTGACCATCAAAATTAATTTTAAGGGGTATCCCCCATCTAAAAACATCCCTACAAGTTGAAACAACTCACATTTAAAAGTATCAGACTTGCTCACCAATCTCGACAGTCTGACCATCTGCCCCTTAATAATTCCCTTCTTCTGATGAAAAGGGTGACAACTACCAGCTACAAGGAAAGTATTGAAATGTCAGAGGGTACAACCAAACATAACACCCCAGGAAAAAGACATTGTGACATTGGTAAGTGGGAACAAAAATCTTAGGGTAATGAAACCTGATAAGGGGTGAGGGGTTGTGTTAATGGATTATATCACATATGAAGGGAAAATGCAAGAACTTCTAAGTTATACAAAAAAATACAATAGAGTATCTATAAACGAAGTGAATATTGCTTATAAGAAAATGTATGTGATTCTAAATGATTTATTATTGGAAGGTTTGATTAATTTGGATACATATAATTTTTTATGTGGAAAAGCCTAGGGTAACAAGCATATTTGGTATACCCAAAGTGCACAAAAATTTAAACAACCCTCCTCTGAGACCCATAGTATTATCAGAGGGTTCTGTTACTGCACCACTAGCTAAATATGTGAATAAAAAGATTAAAGACCTAGTCAAAGGTAATAAAAACATTTTAAATGATTCATGGGATCTTTTGATGAGACTAGACAGTTCAGAATTTAGTGAAGATTTAAGTTTTGGAACTTTGGATGTGGTTGATCTTTTTACATGTATACCACATGAACTGGGGCTGAAATGGTTTGAAGAGATGTTGGTAGATTATAAAGGTATCAACTTCAATGAATTTAGAACCATTCTTGTACTAATGGACAGGATTTTAAGGAACAACTTCATCTTTTTTGAAGGTGAATACTATAAACAAATGACTGGAGTAGCCATGGGCGCACATTGCGCCCCCACATCACATGTGCAAATTTAATTATGGCATATTCGGAAGAGAATTTTGTATTAAATTCTCATTTTCACCAGCATTGGAAATACTATGGGAGATTTCTGGATGATATTTGTATCCTATGGACTAGTACAGAAGATAAATTCAAAGAAATTTTGATTACATTAATGGTTCAACCTCTTTTTTAAGTTTAATTTATGAATTTAATAAAGAACAAATGAACTATTTAGATGTCAATATACAGAAAGTTGGTGGAAATTTTATATCCAAAATTCACCTTAAGGAGACATTTTCTAATTCCTACTTGCACTACACCAGTTCTCACCCGCCACACCAGAAGAAAGGTATTGTAAAGGGACAACTGGTGCGGGCAAGTAGGATGACGTGAAGATGAGACATTTAAAGAAGAAGTTAGATACATTATAAAATTATTTCTTGATAGGGGTTATCCAGAGGACCTGCTGACACAAATCAGCCTAGAGGTAATAGAGGGAAGAAAAACCAGGTTTGCCCTTATACTTGGAAAATTAGACTCTATTCATGCATTTAATGATTCAGTAGATAATGACGGAGATAACTACAGTTCAGGTATTAGACTCTATTCATGCATTAAATGATGCAGTAGATAACGACGGAGATAACTACAGTTCAGGTATTACACTCACATATGATGGACAAGCTGGTCTGGTTAGAAAGGTTATAGAAAAAGAATGGTTGAATTTTGCCAAGATATCAGATTTGGATTATATTTTTGATAAAGAAATAAAGCACACATACCGAAAAGGTAAAAATATTAAGGATTTGTTAGAGATGGACACTCAAATAGGAAGAAGTGAAGGACACTCTAGGAATAGCAAAAAAGGTTTATTTAAATATGGTAGTTGCAATTACTGTTCCCATTTGTTAACAGGAGCCTCAATATATTTAAAATCTCGTAACAAGAAGTTTAACTTGAATTCTTTTGTGAATTGTAACACCAAAGGAATTAAATATTTAGCGATTTGTAAAATATGCGAGTCATTTTACATAGGGAAGAGTAAGCGAAAGCTCAAACAGAGGTTATACGAACACCTCTATGATATAAAAATGAGATATGAAAATAATGCCCTATATAAGCATACCTGTGTATGTAAGGGAGCTGAATTTGGATTCTTTGTTCTAGAGACTGTAGCTATTGACCCGAGAGGTGGACTATGGGAAACAAGGGTTGAATACAGAGAGCTGTATTGACAAGTAGTATTGGAAGCATGTAAAAAACTTGGTTTAAATGATATGATCTCTATTATGCCTGTATTAAAGATTAGATCTGCTAAGTTATAGATGGGGCTTGAACTGTTTGAATATATCTTACAAAAGCATGCAAAAAAACTTTTATTTGATACATTTTTTTTTATAAAAAGTTTTATAAAAGGTTTTAGAGAGAGAAAAGTTTTTTATATAAAAAAGTTTTTATGATTGTCCACTAGATGGTGCAATTCATTTATGTTTTTTACTATGTATATTTAACTAAAGTAAGGTATACAATTCAAATGGTATAAATGTATAAATTTGTTATATATAAGTGGATTTATATGGTTTATACATGTATGTATTTGATATTTATTTGATATACATCAATTCATTTATAATTGTTATGCACATTGCACTTTATATCGGCATCAAGTGGGATTGTGACAGGGAAGTTTGAAGGTTGCAGTAACTTGTATTTAATTAATCAATTAAGAACTGTGAGTCATTGTAAGCTCTCATTGGGTGGGGTTAACTGTGAAATGATATTTAAATGAAGGTGGTGGTGTGTTTAGCTTATCTGAAGAAGTTGGTGATGAAAACGTACCTGTTTTTAACATTTATGTATCTTTGTGTCTACACTATTAAATTTTACCAGTCGAGGAGATGGTGGAATGTTTTGTGCTTCATACTACTTGGTTACTCCTCTACAATGACCCCGGTGGAGGCCGGTATGGTTCCTGACGAGTTACAGAAGATGGAGTCCTCTGACAAACTGCAAATCTTTATTGGAGTGCCCTCGCAGAATTCCTCAGATCCTTGTGAGAGAAGTGATCCCCAGAACCCTCATTGAAATGCTCCCAGGTTTTGAACCCCCAAAGCTTATTCAGAACGACATATCCCTAAAAAGAAAAAAAAAAAACTTTAACACTTGATGTCCCCTTCTGCATCTGGGGAAAAATAATGGTTACATTTTTCTCAGGAGCTGTTAAAGGCAATTATGTCTCTAAAGCCTCCTTCCTTTATGACTTCTCAGATGACTCCACATAAACAGACCTGAGATTCCTCTTAGTCTGATGAGAAATTGGATGGGGATTCAGATCTTTCCCTGGAATATTTCTACTAGTTGCATTCTCCTGAACAGATTTTTTCAGATGAGGGAGATTCTCTCTTTTCAGACTCCCCTGGAAGAGGCCTTCTTTGGAGAAACCTTATAGAGCATAATGAAATATTTTGAATGGCAGTCCAAACAAGTGTCTAAAGTGCAGAAGAGATACTGCAGTTTATTGGAGAAGGCCACCCCATCTCCTCCACCATTTCCCCCTGTGCTTGAGGTTTTCCTGAATGTCTTTCAGACCAGTTCTTTGACTCCAGATTCTCAACCTCCTGCTCCAAAAAGACCAGATAAACTCAAGTGTCTTGATAAAAATCCTATGGCAGACCCAGCTGCATTTTTTTTGCTTTGGACAAACCATCCAAGTTACTCACTGGCACTAACATTCTCGCCAGTGACAAAGACAGTAGAGCAATGGGCAAGTGGGGTACGAAAGCTACACTTCCTCCACTCTAGCCTTTAGCGCTATAAAGTAACTCAAGTGACCTAATACTTGCTTTCAGTGTTACAGTCCTTAAGCAAATCCCCTCAGAGGGCCACAGACTCAAGATTCAAAATGGTTCATGCAATCTTTAGTGGCACAGGCTTCTCGAATAGCCAAGAACGATATAAAATGTAGTTATGATGCTGTGAATGCCTCGTTCAGAGTGGCTGCCACTGGTTCAGTGATTAGGCAGCATACCTGGCTACAGGGCCAACCTGTCCTTGAAAATTTTAAATCTAAAATCTTCGACTCTCCATTGGATAGCAGCCTCCTTTTTGTCTCACAGGCTTCCAGTTTCTTCAAGACTTTGTAGGAACAGGGCAAAACTATGAAAGATTGCCACAAAATCCTGCTGTCCACTTTTCCCACGTACCACAGGAATTATCCAGCTAAATCCACTTCATTCACAAAGAGAGATCCTAGGACTATTCATAGGCAAATGAAGGCTCCCGAGAAATATGTTCTGAAAAAACTCAGAGGGATACCCGTTCTGGGAGGCCTCAGTTCAGTAGCAAACCACTGTGGCTACTTATTTCTTGCACCCTCACCTACCTCCACTCCACTGTCACGAAGACTTTATCTCTCCCTTCCTTTCTGGGAAACAGTGACCTCAGACAAGTGGGTCCTAAGCATTTTCATGGAGGGTTACTCCATGTCTTGGGAAAACAGTCCAACTCCAGGGGGATTTCCTTCCCCTCCACCGGACCAGATACACCTAACAGAGCCTATCTTGCATGACTTAATGTCTCAGGGAACCATAGCATTAACTCCCACATCCTATTCAAGAAAGGGATTTTATGCAAGGCTCTTCCTGGTCCGCAGAAAGGAGGTCCATTGGCAGCCCATCCTGGATTTTCCAGACTATAAACACTTTTCTTAGAGCACCCACCTTCAGAATGCTGTCCTTGAAAACTTTTCTGCCTTTCTTTCTCCCTTCAGCCTTCATGTTTGTTGTTGCGTCTTTCGGCTTTTCCTGGTTAGGGATCGCCACAGTGGAACTCCGGTCCGATTGGCAGTAGATTTTTATGTGCCGAGTTGCCGGCCCTGACATGCAACCTTCAACAAAGGTACGCCCATTCACGAATGTCTCCACACAGAAGACGCTCTAGCTGAGAATCGAACAGGACAACGTCTTACTGTGAGGCGACAATGCTACCGCAGCACCACCACCGCAGTCTTCACATTCCTATTCACCATTCTTGCAGAAAATTTCTCATGTTTTATACTGGGTCATCACATTTTCAGTTTACTGCTTTACCCTTTGGTCTTTTTGCAGCTCCGAAGGTATAAGTGTCTGTCAACAGTGGTGGCTTTCTGCAACACTCAGGGATTTCACATTTTCCCCTATCTAGATGACCACCTAATCCAGGCTTTATTCAGTGACACTCTTCTACACCACCTTCATTATACAGTACAGCTTGGGGTTCACCATCAACTACAAATAAATCCCAGCTCATCCCTTCCCAACAGCTGTTATTCGTAGGATGTTATCTGGACACATCCACTGTGCATGCTTCCATTCCTCAAGACAGGGTCATTTCCTTCTCTGCTGTCAGTATGGAAAATGTTACCTTCCTGGCCAAAAGTTCACTTCACTTGAACAGTAGCTTCTTCATGTACTTTTTACAAAGGAGTGGATACCAGGTCCATTTTAGAAGCAGCTACTTGGTCACGTGTTCACACCTTCATAAAACATTACAAGTTCGATACTTTCTCTAGATCTAGGATTGTGTTCACCAGAACTATCCTTTCCAGCCTCCTGGACTCCTCCTCCTTCTTCTTCTTCATCTTAATCTTACCAGCCTCTCTCTCTACAGCTCTGGAAGTCACTAATCTGTTAAGAATACACTGTTACAGCATTCCTTCCCTCCCACGTTTCCTCCTTTTTTCATTACTTCTCCTCAATAGCACTAGCACCATGCCTTACATTTGCACATACAGGCACACACATTATCAGAGGATCCGTCCTTTTAAGGGGGAACTTGCTTATTCAGCTCCTCCTAGCTGATTTTTCTCCTTCCTTGGTCTTCATCAACCCATTGCTCGCTTGGAGATAGTCTGAGGATCTTGTATGTATGTACATATGTGTATGTACATATGTCCACTTTTATAACTGATGCCTACGAGATGAGGTATGTCCAAAGGTAAAGCTTTAGTACCTGTTAGAAAAATTTGTAATAGGTAATAGTAATATGCATGCTTAGTGCATTCGAGATTTAAAAGAGTTAATACATTTATTCTGTTCACACTGCATGAATCTGCACAGCCATTAGAAACTTAACAGGAAGCATTCTAGTTCTGCTAATGTCATGAAAATAACAAGAAGTAATTCATTTCTGCTAATGTCATGAAACTTAACAAAGGGATATTCATTTCTGCTTATGCCATGATAAAACATGCAGCTGCTAGAAGCTATTGATAAAGAAAACAATAGATGTTTGAAAGTTTAAACCGTAGTCAGCATTACTTGTACTAAAGCTAGAAATGTACCTTGAATCTAGGTAAAATGTAACATATGTATTAGAACAGTACAATAGAAGAATTGAAATGTTGAAATGGACTGACATAAACCCAAGACCAGGTTGTTTTTCTCAAAATGTTTTGCAGAATGACAGATAATTTAACTTGGTCAGCAGTAAGTCTAGCAACATTTTCTGTAGAACATACAGAAAACTGTGTCTAACTACGTCAGAAATAGAATGGTAACATTTTCTGTGTGACAGGAAGAGAACTGTATAAGTGTAACCTACTAGTCATTAATAATTCAGACAAATCCTGTGCCTACATGCTTTGTCTCCTTGCTGCAAATAATAAAGGGTGCCTTGCTTGAACCTAACGTGAATTGGTCTTTGAAGTTTTTTCCTTTGACAGATTGGTCCTTCAGACCGGAACCCTCTCTTCTCCTCGAATCAGGCGGGCCAGGTGGTTGAAACCGTACGGGGAAGAAACCAAATCATTTTTTCTTATCTGAAAAGCCCTCCGACTGAATTGTCGTTCAAAAGAGGCCAGCCACTTTCTGATCTGCGACGGAAGGATGGGTCTCTGCGAATTGGTGATCAATCACGTGGGCTCAGGTAAGGCGAATCTACTTTTTCCTGTTTTCTGTTTTAGATCAGGGACTAGATATGTATTGTTTTTGTTAGACTGTATTTTTCTTACAAGTCAGGGACAAAAAAGATTACTGTCTTGTCATAGATCAGGAGAAACAGAATAAGTAGGCAGTCATTCTGAAGAGACTATAACAAAATCCGTGGTACCACGTTGAAAAATAAGACGTTATGTAACGATAAAAGGGTAGAACAGAATGGGTAATAATTGTACAAAAAGACCCCCAAATCCGCCGTTAACAGAAGACGCAAAATACATGCAGTCGCAGCGCGCCGACAATATTAAATATTATTCAAAATGGGTTAATAAGTATGAATTTGACTGAAAATTAGAAAAATCCTCTCTTATCAAACTTGTCAAACAGCTCAAAACCGATTCCAAAGGTCGGGTAAAAAAGCAACGTAAATTAGGAATTCCTCAGGCACACAGGTGGTTTGAGGAAGTAAACCGTAGGGAACAAAAGAACAAGAATTCAAAAGCAATGTTTTTAGATGAGGAGGACAATAACTTAGTAATAGCATCAGCACCTCCGCCTTCCTTACCGGAATACCGGAATATGAAGCAAGTGAACAGGTTCGTCCACCCCCACGATATCCTGTGGTCACTGAAGATAGAGGCATTATGAAAATAAAACCGTTTAAAATTAGAGATCCCATCGAGACCAGGTCTCAAACAAAGGCAGGTAAATCAAATGAAGGCATCGAGTTATGGCAAATGGTTAAAAATTCACGATCTATAAGTGAAGAAGAAGAAATATGTCCACTTATAGAAGTACCCAACCCTCAGGCAGGCCAGGACAATCAGGACCCAACTATTTTAGTGTATAGACCTTGGACTCCGGAAGACATCCGGAAAGCCACTGAGGGAATCCCCCATCCAAAGGTTAATTTTAGAAAATTCTCTGAAGATTTACAAGGAATGAGGCCGAGTTATAACTTAAACGGAGAAGAGGTAGAAAAGGTAGTTAGACAAATTGTAGGGCCAGATTGGCATATGATTAGTGGGAACTGGAATCCCCATGACGCTGCACAAAGACCCCTCCCACATAGCAGTGCAGAATTAGACACCAGAGTAAAAGGTCTTACAGACCGCATCTCTGAAAAATGGAAACCTAGGGCAGACTGGACTTGCATTAATCAATGCATCCAACAAGAAGGTGAAACTATTGACCGGTATTATGCCAGACTATTAGAGTGTTTTAGTAACCACTGTGGAATGCAGGTTCCTGAAGATCAAACACAAGATTCCCCATATGAACAGCAGTTAAAGAATGCATTTTTAAAGCGCAGTATTGCACTTATAAGCAGTTTTATTACAAAACACATGGTAGATCATCGTACAAGCAGGTTACAATCATTACTTGAATATGCTAGGCATGCCGAAAGGCATTTTAATAGCAAAAAGAAAAAGAAAGCTCAAATATTTTCTGTAGAAGATGGAGCAGAAGTTTATGTAGTACAGTCCGGAGGAAAATGGCAAGAAAAATGCACAGGGAAACAAACAATCTGATCAACGATCAGAGGACTTTGAAGGGCGAAAGAAAAGGGGTGAATGTTTTAAATGCGGTAAAAAGGGACATTTGGCAAAGGATTGCAGGAAAAATAAGAAGGCAATAACGGAAGACAAGGAGGGTGAGGACTGACTACATGGTAGTCAGGAATCACTAGAAGGGGCTAGCGAAGAAGGGACAAATGCGAATGTGATAGAGGGAGTAGAGGAAGTGCAGGAAGTTAGTGACAATGAAGAAGATGAAATATTAGACCTCGCTTTATTGAGCTTGGAGCTCTATTTAGCAGACACAAAACCAGAAGTTACACTTTTGGTAGAAGGGAGGGAAGTCAAATTCTTGTGTGACTCAGGGGCATCATGAACCCTGATACATCCCTCCAGACTACCAGAAAACACAGAGACACCTGATTACATACTGGTTAAAACAGCTAATGGACAGCTGTATCGGGAGCCTCTCTCCCGTGACATTGCAATAACTGATCCAGTTTCAGGATTGACACAAAAAAGCAAAATTGTCGTTTCTGCAAAATGCCCAGTAAACCTCTTGGGCAGAGACCTCATGCAGCTATTTGGTATAGCAGTAGTCTCAACCATGCAGGGTATAGAAGCACAGCGACAAATTGATACCTTTGCAGTGCAGTCGGAGGGTGAAATGTTTTATTGGTACAGCCAGGACTTGGTTACGACTGGTCCAGGGACTGTAACCGAAGAGTTAATGAATGTAGCTGTCAGCAGGTTCCCCTTCCTTGACATTGATAAGCAACACCTGTTGCACTGTACCCTGTATTATTGTACTACACGAGGACCTGATAAGGAATATGAGCAAGAATTGTTTAAGAATCATGGAAACAAATTGATATTGCATAACCTGTACTGGGACACAGAAGGGAACAGTGTAGCCAGCTGTTCATTGCCCCAGTAGTTCTTTGCACTTTATAAATCTAATCGATTACCACATGTTAGCTTAACCAAAAACAGAAATATAGAATGGGCAGACCTAGGAGAAAAAGTCACGAGATGGGAGAAACAGACAGAGCTAGAACTGTCAGAACAGGGAATACAAATACAGAAGTTGAATTGGATAACTCAGACCAACCCAGCTGTGCACTTACAGTCTGGTGAGGACAGCTGATTGACACTCCTGTTAAAGGAGGAAGAAAATGCCTTACAATATATACCAGAGATTCTCTGGTCAACAGGCAAATCAGATGTAGGACTTATTCGTACGGCGGGACCAGTTACAATCACGCCAAAGTCAGCATTCAGACCACAAGAAAGACAGTATCCCTTAAGAAAAGATGCAGAGGCAGGGATAAAGCCTAATGTTAAGTTGTCATTCTCGCCTTCATTCTTGCTGGATGGGTTCAGAGCTGACCCTCGGCTCCGACTCGGCCTATACTATAGCTCGAGAGCTGTTTTTACTGGCTCGAGGCAGCCCTATATCCCACAATACCATGCGCTAACTCCCCAGATCTCGTTTGCCGCTTCACTGTGAGGTTGCCTTTTTTTACCGGCTCAGGTCAGTAAAAGGATTTTCAAAAAATTTTCTATTTTTGAGGTAGTTTCTTACATTAGTTTCCTTCATTAGTTCCCTATCGATATTAGTGTTTTTTTCGTAAGCCCTACCCACCCCTTTAGTTAACTTTTATAATCGGGCCTACGGGCTTTAGTTTTTCTGTTTACTCACCCCCTTAGTGTGTGTGTGTGTTGTTGTTCTGGTCAGCCCCCACAACCCCCCTTGTGTGTAAGTGAGTGAGTGTGTGTGCTGACTGTGTTACTGTCTTTAGGGCAATGTCCAAAGACACTAAGGTCTCAGGATTCAAGAAGTGTGACTCGTGCTGTCAGAAAATGTCTCTGACAGACTGTCACACTTCTTGCGTCTATTGCTTGGGGCCTTTGCACCTGCAGGATTCTTGTTCCATCTGTCACGGATTTAGTTTGAGTCCTGCAGGAGCATCGTAATAAACTTATTTTGAGGGGCTTATTGAAGCCCGATGATTCCCCGTCCAAGTCTGGCTCGGGGAAGTCATCTAAGCCCGCCAAACCCTCGGCTCCAGTTTCTGAGTCGAGGGCTGGCGAAACTGAGATTGCTCCGACATCGGCTCCAGTCGGAGCCGATGCGAGCAAGATCGTTTCCGAAACCTGTATCGGAGCCGACTTCAGCACGCAAGCATTCTAGATCTCCATCATTAGAGTCTGTCCGATCGGCTCCAAGATCACCCCTCCTATCGGAGCGGAGTCATAGGACTCATTCCTCCAGGTCGTCTAGGCTTTCCGACCACTATATCAAGAGGGTAGTCAGTAGACTCATAAAATCTCAGACACTGGCCCAAATGCTCCAAAGCCCATCTCACCAGACTGTGGCTCCCTTGGTGCCGCCTTCGATTCCTCCTCCGACTCTCCAGTCGAGTTTGGAGCCGGAGTTTGTCAGAACCGTAACCTTGCCCACATCGGAGCCGATACTTCCACCTTCGGCTCCGGTGTCGTTGGCTCCGACTTCTTCATTGGTTCCGTCCATGGAGAGGTCCGGGCGCCGAGTCTCCATTGTCGGCTCCGAGGGGGCGAGTGGCATCGGACCCTTGTCCGACCCCGCTCTACCTCTCGGAGCGTCGGCTCTGGTTAGTTCGGCCCCGACATCATTCTCGGAGCCTTCTCTGTCGGTGCCGGGGGCGGTTCGGGTGTCTTCGGAGCCGGGACTGTCTTCGGTGCCTGATAGGGGGGCTTTCGAGGTGATGAGGAGCGTGCTGGATCCAGTGTCCGCTCCAAGGTTGGGTTCTTCAGCTCCTCCCTCTACAGTGCCTGTTACAGTCTCTGGCCATCCTCTTGCAACTGATAGCAGAGATCCAAAGCATAGGGTACCCACTTTGGGTGTCTCTTCCTCCTCTGAGGCCACCCCTGAAGCTTCAGGGGTACCCCCTAGAAAAAAACAGTGCAAGAGGAAGCACATAGACTCCCCCGAGTCTCTCACTTCGGACACCGACTTGGATGAGTCGGAGGGTTCCCCAAGATCCCCCTCTGAGGATGTCTCCTTTTCAGACATCCTAGAGGTCCTGAAACAGAGGGGGAATTGGTCCACCCTTAAACCCTCCAAGGACGAGTCGGTTTACCTTGATGCTTTTGGGTCTCGCCCTTTCACCTCCTGGGTGTCTCCTCCTTTTGACCCACTGATGGAAGTAGTGGCCAGAAAGGCGTGGGCAGCTCCTGACTCAATGGAACCTACCCCTAGGAGGCCTTCTAAATTTATTTCTGCTCCGGAGGACAAACCATTTCTGACCAAAGGTGTCTCGGTAGATGCTATGGTGGTAGCAGCCGCCACTAAGAAGGAATTAGCTGATCCTTCGGTACCTGTTCACCCTCCTAACAAAGAGTCCAGGACCATGGACAGGTACGGTAAGCGGACATTTGCTTCAGCGACCTTTGCCATGCGGTCGCTGAACTATTTATGTCATTTCACCCGCCTTCAGAGAGATTTGCTCAAAGAACTGGGTGAAACCATACAGGATCCTTCTGCTGTGGGGTATCAGGACAAGATTAACTCCCAGCTGGCTACCCTGAATACCATTGCCAACTCCTCCATGCGGCTTATCTCCTATGCAGCCGATGGAGCGAGTAGGGCCGCAGGCACAGGTGTTGTGTTGTGACGTCACGCCTGGATGCGACTCTGTAATTTTGCTGATCCCTTCAAGGCGTCCTTCACCAACACCCCCTTTGATGGTTCAGAATTGTTTGGACCTCAGGTGAAGAATACCCTCAACAGGTGCGAGCAAGATGGTAAGACTCTCTGTGCCGTGGGAGTCCACTTTTCCACACCATCTAGACCTTACCCTAAAGGCCAGAAGGGTGGAAAGATGTGGTTCCACAAACCACAGGGAGTCGCGCCTGCCGCAGGTGGTGAACATCCCCCCAGAGGCAGAGGGGGGAACAATAATAGACGCCGTCCCAGGGGCAGAGGGGGTCCACAAAACCAGGGTTCCAGGGAATCCTTCCCTGACCAACCCTTTCAGCATCCCTGAGAAGCTGCCCGACTGTCCACCTTCGGAGGCAGTCGGGGAAAGATTATCTCTGTACCCGGAAGCCTGGCAATCCCTCTCTCAAGACAAATGGGTACAGTTGATTATATCCGAGGGTTACAAAATCCCCTTCATTTCCCCTCCGATCCAATCACCAAGACCCCTCTCAGACGTACCACCCGCACAAAGGAGTCAGGCACAGCTAGAAATAAAAAAGCTGTTAGAAAAAAAGAGTCATCCAGGCAGTCCCAGCAGACCAGCTAGGATCCGGAAAAGACAGGAGACTGGAGACCCATTTTGGACCTCAGCAAACTGAACAATTCTGTGCAGAAGACAAAATTTCGGATGGTAACACTGCAGTCCATTCTACCCTTTTTGGGCAGAGACAACTGGATGTGCTCGTTAGACCTTCAGGACGTGTACTATCATATAAAGATACACAGGCGCTCCAGGAGGTTTCTCTGCTTCCGGCTGGGAGCCAGTCATTACCAATTCAGAGCCCTGCCCTTTGGTCTCACCACAGCCCCCCGGATGTTCACCAAATGCTTGGCAGTGTTCACGGCTCACCTGAGACAAAAAGGATTCCAGGTGTTTCCATATTTAGACGACTGGCTCATTACCGCTACCACCAAGCAGCATCTTATAATAGCCAGGGATTACACCATTCACATTTGCAACAAACTAGGTATTTCCATAAATTTTGCAAAATCCGCCTTGTCAATCTATAAACTTCATAGGCGCCGTACTAAACACCAGAGAAATGTCTGCGACATTGCCACCTCAGAGAGTGACAGACATGCGGCGGAATGTTCGGTTTCTGTTGCAGTCCAACAGAATTCAAGTCAAGTTAGTACTGAAAATGTTAGGCCTTATGGCAGCGGCGATCCTTCTCCTCCCTTTAGCCCGCTTCAACATGAGAATTCTCCAGTGGATGCTTTTTTCTCAGTGGTCCTTTCAACAGCTCCCAATGACTCACAACATCTTGATAACCCCATCTTGCAAGAGACACCTCTCCTGGTTTATGGTCTCCCCTTAACTTCTTCAGGGCAGACCCTTTGTTCTTCCCCCTCCAGTTGCCATGGTGACAACGGATGCCTCCCTGATCGGGTGGGGGGGGGCCACTATCAGGGAAGACTGTCCAGGGCACATGGCAACAATTAGAATGCCACCTGCACATAAATGTCCTGGCGATGAGAGCAGTGCTTTTATCGTTGCAAGCCCTTCAGGATTCTCTTCCCACCGGGACTGTAGCAGTTCAAACAGTCAATATGTCTGTAGTGTGGTACATAAACAAGCAGGGTGGAACAAAGTCCTACCCCCTATGTCAAGAAGCACTCAGACTTTGGCAATGGGCGATCTCCTCTCAATGGTTTCTGATAGCAACGCACATCCCCGGGAGGTCCAACGTCATAGCGGACAGACTGAGCAGAACAATTCTCATGCTTCAGGAGTGGTCTCTAAATCAAGCGGTAGCAGAGAGAATTTTTCAGAAGTGGGGCCAGCCTTGCTGCAACCTTTTCGCAACCCCTCAAAACAGCAAGTGCCTCGACTTCTTCACTCTCTTCCCCCTACCAGGCCATCCCCCCAGAGACGCTCTCGTCCACGATTGGCCTCGGGGTCTTCTATATGCATTTCCCCCCCTTTCTGTTGATTCCGCAATTAATTCAGAAAGCAACCGCATTGTGATCCAAAATGATCCTCATTGCTCTGCATTGGCCTCGACAAGTATGGTTTCTGTTCCTGCACCGTTATCTGCTGGAACAGCCCTGGCATCTGGAACCCTTTCCAGACCTTTTGACCCATCTAACGGGCAAGCTGCACCAGTCTCTTCGTTCCCTCAACCTCACAGCTTGGTTGCTCCACTTCCAACCATAGCCAGGCTTCCCTTTATTTCTCTTCCTGTCCGTGATATCATTCTTGCTTCCCATAAGTCCAATACTAGGAAGACTTATGCGAGCAAATGGAAGCGTTTTTCGTTCTGGGCAGAAGCTAGGTCCTTAGATCCTTTTAATGCACCAATTCATAAAGTTCTAGATTTTCTGGCGGAGCTTTTTCATTCAGGATCGTCGTCGGCCACTATCAGAGTACAACTAGCGGCCATTGCAAATTTTCATGTGGGGCTCTCGGAAGCAAATATTATGTCCCACAAACTCTGTAAAGCTTTCCTCAAGGGCATCTTCTTGCTCAGGCCTCCCATTAAGGATCCTCCTCCACAATGGGATTTAAATTTAGTATTAACGTCATTGATTCTCCCTCCCTTTGAACCTGCAGCTTCTTGCTCCTTCAAACTTCTCTCTTGGAAAACTGTTTTTGGTGGCTATAACATCTGCCAGAAGGGTATCGGAACGACACCGTCCCCCTTATTTGGTTTTTCATAAAGACAGGGTAACTCTCAGAACGAATCCTTCCTTTCTACCGAAAGTTTCTTCCGAATCAAATCTTAACCACACTATTGACTTGCCTGTTTTCTTCCCAGATTATTCAAACAGGGCTGAACAAAAATTACATTCCTTGGATGTTCATCGCCAGCTACGGTATTATTTAGACAGGACAAAACAATTCAGAAAGTCAGAACAGCTCTTTCTCTCTTATGCTGAAGGAAGGAAAGGACTTCCAGTATCAAAGGTAACTCTTTCCAGACAGTTGACATCCATCATTACCTTTGTCTATGAGTTGAGGCACAAACAACTCCCGTCTAGGCCTAAGGCTCATTCAACCAGGGCACTATCAACATCAACAGCCTTTCAAGCTAGGTTACCATTAGATGCCATATGTGCAGCAGCTACATGGGCTTCTCAACATACCTTTATTGCCCATTACAAGCTCGATATAGCCTCCAAAAATAGAGCTGACTTTGGTTCCACCGTACTCAGGAGTCTGTTCCGTTGAGCCACCCAGGACCAAGGTGCTAGGGACGCTGTCCCATCCAGCAAGAATGAAGGCGAGTATGACAACTTAACATTAAGAAGTTATGTCTTACCATAACGTTCCATGTTAGTTGTCTTCTTCTCGCCTTCTTTCTTGTGTCCCTCCCTCCTGCCCCCTAGCCTGGACAGACTTGAAGGTTTCTGAGTCCTTCTATTTCATGTTATATAGTCCTTCACGGTTACCCCGTATAATTAGGGTTACCAGCAGGGAGACCGTTTTTGGTAATAATTATAATAATAATAATTTTATACTATGTGTTAGCTGCCAACGAGATCTGGGGAGTTAGCGCATGGTATTGTGGGATATAGGGCTGCCTCGAGCCGGTAAAAATAGCTCTCGAGCTATAGTATAGGTTTAGTCGGGCAGTCGGCTCCAAACCCATCCAGCAAGAAAGAAGGCGAGAAGAAGACAACTAACTTGGAACGTTATGGTAAGTACATAACTTCTTCTTATAGCAGCCTTACTTAAAGGAGGGATACTAGTAGAATCTCCCGATTCACCATGTAACACACCCTTATTTCCAGTCAAAAAAGCAAATGGAGAATGGCGTATGGTCCAAGATTTACAAGCTGTAAATGATGCAGTAATACCAAGGGCACCTACGGTGCCAGACCCACACACCCTGTTGAATGATTTAAAACCTCAACAGAAGTATTTTTCTGTGGTAGACATCAGCAATGTGTTCTTTTCGATACTGATACTCCCTGATAGCCAGTATTGGTTTGAATTCACATTTCAGGGGAAAAGGTATACATATATGCGACTACCACAGGAGTATTGTGAAAGTCCAATGATATTCTCACAAGAAATGGCAAGCAACTTGGCGGGATTCACCCCACCAAGAGGCAGTCAGATTTTACTTTATGTTGATGACATCTTGTTGGCAGCCCCCACCCAGCAGGATTGTAGAGAAGATACCATAGCACTTCTACAATTTTTAGCCGCTGAAGGACATAAGGTAAATAAAAGTAAACTGCAGCTTTGGAAAAAACAAGTTAAATACCTGGGATATGTAATATCCAAGGAAGGCAGAACATTAGATGAGGACAGAAAGATAGCAATTTTGCAAGCACCAAAACCCACTACCAAGAAGGAAATGATGTCCTTCCTGGGTACAACTAATTTTTGCTGGAGCTGGATTCCAAACTATGCTTTAGAATCTGCACCGCTAACTGACCTTATATATAAGAAGCCTATGGTAGTGCAGGATTTGTTACAATGGACACCAGAAGCAGAATCTGCTTTCTGTAAACTGAAGCAGTTAATAGCGTCCTCATTAGTTCTGGGATTGCCAAACTATCATAAACGTTTTTTCCAAACTATAGATTGTAAGCAGGGTTACATGACATCAGTACTAACACAGCAGCATGGGGATAAGCAACGCCCCATTGCTTACTATTCATCACAACTAGACCCAGTGGCACAATCTTTACCCCACTGTGTACAAGCAGTAGTTGCATCTGCAATGGCAGTACAGGCTTCGGCCTCAGTAGTCTTATTCCACCCTCTCACTTTGAGAGTGCCTCATGCAGTCGCGATTATTGTACTACAAGAAAAAGTGGCATATCTTTCCCCTGCTAGGCATCTTTCCTGTATGACTATATTGTTGAGCCAACCTCACATGACAATTGAACGATGCACAACTTTGAACCCTTCTACTCTGCTCCCGACCCCTGCAGACGGCACACTGCACCGCTGCCTGCAGGTAATTGAGCAAAAGACACTACCTAGAAAAGATGTCACGGATGTCCCCCCTTGGATGGTGCCTAGGTGACATACTACGTGGATGGCTCGTGCAAAAGGGTTCCTGCAGGACAGAACCTAGTAGGATATGCAGTAGTTTCTGATACTGAGATTATAGAAGCAAAACCTTTACCACACAACTTATCTGCACAGGCAGCAGAATTGATCGCCCTGACACGGGCATGTACCTTAGCAAAGGGTAAATGTGTGAACATTTTTACTGACAGCCAGTACGCTTTTTCTACTGTACATGTTTTTGCGCAACAGTGGAAAAACTGGGGAATGATAACATCTACTGGCAAACCTATCAATCATGCACAGTTTATTTTAGAATCTATTCAGTTACCTCAGAAAGTAGCCATTTGTAAATGCACAGCTTGCACAGCTCTCACCAAGCAACAAGATAGGATTTCAAAAGGTATTGCGAGAGCTGATACAGCTGCAAAACAAGCAGCTACAGAAGTATTTCTTTTAAATGAGGAACTACAACCCTCTGAGATTTTAGACTTAGTAATGTTAAAAGCAATGCAAGGTAGATCATGCCTGTTAAACATGGTTGACTTCTCGAGAAAGTCACCAAGGCCCTGGAGGAGGGAAAGACGGTGCATACCGCCTTTGTTGACCTAGCCAAAGCATTTGACACAATCCCCCATTCAGGTATGATAGAGGAACTCTCCCATGTGGGAATTGACCCCCTGCATTACCAGATGGGGTAGCCAACTGGCTCACCAACAGGACACATGTCAAAGTGGGTGACTTCACCTCTAGCAAAAGACCAGTCACCAGTGGCGTACCACAGGGTTCTGTGCTGGGCTCTTTACTATGTGGAATTTATTTTTCAAAAGTCAAGATAAACTTGGACGGTCTGTGACTGACCAAGTTACAAATGACATTTAAAAATTGGGAGCAATAATTGAGTTCCCCAATGATGTTAATATATTGCAGACAAATGATTGGTGTGAAAGCCATGGATTAAAACTAAATGCAAAAAAATGCATTATTATTCCCTTTAGGAAAGCTGACATCCCTGCTAATTACATTATAGACAGCACCCCCCTTAAGTGTAGACCCAGTGGTGCATGCAATCTGAACTTTAACCACTACATATCCACAGTAGTAAGGGAATTCTTCTATGTGGCACACCTTATAAATAAAGGCATTGCATCTAGATCTAGATGCAGTGCCTTATAAGTAAAGGCATTGCATCTAGATCCAAGGATGTTATAATTGTATTATACTCAGCCCTCATCAGACCAATAATTTAGTACAATGTTCCCTTTTGCAGGTATCTCACCAGACACTTGCAATAATTGGAGAGACCACAGAGGTTTCTCACGAAGAAATGGCAGGGTATGCAAAACAAGTCTTGGCAGAAAGACTGAAAACACTGTCACTGTATTCTTTCACCTGTAGGTTGCTAAGGGATGACCTGTGCCTGGCTTACAGGGCAGTCTCTGACTTTACCCTGATGGAAATGCTACACATTAGTAAATCAAACTGCAGGGGGGTCAGTTGCTCCAGGGATCTTAACCTAGCCTCTGACATGAGCAGGTCATGCTGGAGAGATGGCTGCATCTCCCAGGACTACCACCTCTCTGGAAAAAGCTTCCAGTTCACGTGCAACAAAGCCCCCCCCCCCCATTCCTCTTCAAACACAATCTTGACTGATGGATAGTTGACTGCAGATTCACTCTTGGGCGGGGCCCATGTCCCTCCCAGGCAGAGGAATTTGGTATTAACTACCATAAGCCCTCACCTCTGTGAACTTTGCTGACTTAACCACTGACAATTGGAACAACTCAGGATAAATATGGCTAGGCTTGTAAGGGCTGTAGGGTCGTTAAGCCTAGTAACCTCCTGTAAACCTATAATAGTTGGTAGAAGAACCCTAATAATTATGGATTGCTTAAGGAGAAGCAGTGATGTTTTCTTCAGTGGTGTTGGTAAGTTTGGACAGCATGTTGTATGTATGTTCTAGCTAGTATTGGAGAGGTAGAGGTAGTCTTGTAAAGAGTAGTGTACATAAGAGATAATAGCAAATGAGTTTATTGTAATAATCCTAGCTTTATTAGTAAGACAAATGGCTTTGTATAACCTTTCATATTTCTAATTGATCATGGTAACAGCATTCTTCGCATAAAGGTCAAATATTAATTGATATCCAGAATATAACCGAGCAGTTTAACTGTGGAGATTTCTCTAGTAGGCAGAGAGTCAAATTAGTCACACAAGCTCAATAAAGGAAGAAGCAGGGGGCTGTGGTACAGTTAAACATTATGATTTTAGATGAAAGGGGCTGTTGTATAATTTAACGCTATGATTTTAGGCAAACAGACAAATTAATTAATTTTGCTTCCATTAACGTGCAACCACAAAACCTTGAACCAGGACTGAAAGGAGAGAAAGTAGTTTTGAAATTTGATGTTAATAGTCTCCATAGAATGGTTAGCTAGGACAGTTGTCGAGTCCTTGACATACTGCATAAAGTTTGAACTGACACATTTAGGCAGGGATAGCTTGGGAGAGATCATTCCATTCCATCTTGCAGCTTATCTGTTGGTGAAACACTTAATGTTAGTGAGGATAAAGCCATTACTGACCAGTATCTCTACAAGGCTGTAGTGGCAGCCATTTTGAAAGGCAGTGGAAAATCAATGAGAACTGCACCAGTACATTTTCTAAGATGTGATTAACTTTGTTCATACTTCACATCACCTAAGAAGGTGGTGGTATAATCAAGGTGGGGTTGGAATTTATTAGGCACTGCCCTTAGCTGTTGCTGCACACACACACTTCTCAGCTTTTTGATAGTGGTGAAAGAAGAGAAATTGATCAGTGAGTATGTAAAACTGAAGGTCCACCTTTATGTAATTGGGTAGTGAATGCTTTTCATACCTCTCAACCTCTTAGCACAACAAATCTGGACAAAGCCAAACAAAATGGGCAGACAAAGCCCCCAAAATAGGGACAAATTTTATATGTTGCTCTCACAGTCTTGGAAAGTTGCAAGAATAAAAGGTTTTTGTGTTACCTTGTATTTTCTGAAGGATATGAATTCTGAAATTCAAATGCCTGCCTTTACTTAGTGAATTCAATCCTCACTGATTTGCCACAAAAATCCAGAAAATGAGAAATTTTATGAGGAGCAGACCAAAACTGTGAATCAAAAATCTGGACAGTTGAGTATGATTCCTTTTTCCACATGGAAGTGTCACAGCCTTCTTGGATGGATCTGTTAATAATAATCAGTGAGTAGACTGGGATTTTGAGAGACCCAGCTGTTGGATTGTACAAAGTTGCTGATTCAGGTTTAAGCTTTTGCAAGAATTTACATGCCAGGTTAGTAGTGCTGCTGAATTTTGGGCAGTTAAGGTAGAAGTATGCTGATAGTGGCCTTAAGATTGTTTGATGTACAGAGTCATGGAAGTGATGGACAGAATGTTTAGCTGTCATATTGGCATCCTGCTGAGGAAAAAGGATTACACCTTGTAGTGACCTAGGTCAGTACATTCCAACAGAATCCCATGCAAGGGGGAAATGCACGGTCCAAACCAAATACAGCAACCACCAAATAGACCAGCATGAACAGAGTAGAGTTGAGGTTCAGTAATCCTTTATTAGACAAACCGGTTTCGGCAATAATTGCCTTCTTCAGTGTAGGACAAGACAATCAAGTCCCTACCTTTACTGATTTAAATATAAACTGACAGCCAATAGGGCAAACAGGTTCATAAATATTAATGAACTGGATGAAAAAATGTATATTTAAAAGAACAACAGGTAATATGAAATATCTGTGAAAAATATAAAAAAATATAAAAAATACAATAGTTGGTAATCACAACATGTATCATCAGAACAAAAAATAACCAGTGTAAATAATATCAGAAATAATAACTGTATTGAAAAATATAGATCAATAAAATGATGAATGAACAATGAAAGCATATGACCAGTATAAAAATATAAACATATACATATCTGATAAACATATGGTCAACCAAAATTAATATCCCTACCACATAAGCTTGGGTTTTGATATAGTGTATCATGAAGCAGTCCTTGAATTGAGAACTGAGAAAAATGGTCCCCTTTGAACGATATGCATAATTGCTGATAAAACAGCCCATAATAAAAATATATGTGATTAGATAAATCATCAGACAATGCAAAATGCCTGAATATCATTTTAGTTATTCACAGTAACAATAAACATCCCATACAAGTTGATCTGTAATAACCATGACAAACCAAAAATGGTCATAGAAACCTAAATAATACAAGGTTGGAAATATCAAAATATGTGACCAATATATAAAAAAATCTGATAACGTCATATATATATCCAACATGCAGATAGTCAACCAAAAGTAATGTCCATACTACAGAGGCTTTAGTATAGAAGGTGTGTATCCACAGACAATCTCTGAAGTGAGAGCTAAAATAGTAGATTGCTCCCCTCAGAACAATGTACACAGGTGTTCATGAAAAAACCACTGGTGAAAAAAATATATAATATAAAAGGTTGTCAGACAAAAAAGGGTGCCTGAACATAATTTAAATTGATGCCTATAATAATAAACATCCTTTCTGTAACAAATCCACCCTGTTTCACATGAAATGTGTATAAATTAATCTGTATGAACCATAACAACCTAAAGGTGGTCATTGAGACCTGGATAAAACAAGGCCCCCAAGGTTGTAATCCAATACTTCTCTTTATGATCTAATATACCATGCCAACCCTGTTTGTTAGTTCTATCTCCAGATATTCGATCAATAACCATGAAATTGAATGTAGCTTGAGGGTGTTTAAGTGTATGCTGATATAAGGCACTAGTCTCCTTATGATTCCTGATGTCACTACGATGTTCATTCATTCTAGATCTTAATGCTCTGGAAGTTTGGCCTACATAAAAGGCACCACAATGACAGGATGCTAGGTACACCACCCAATCACTACTGCAATTACCAAAAATTTTTATACTAAATACCCTGCTGGTGTTGCGACTGGAAAATTCTTTGGATTTTAACATATTTGAGCAGGAACCACAATGTCCACAGGGGAAAGAGCCCAAAAGCTCATCACCATGTATTGTTAATTGTTTATGTATAGTGCCTCCACTAGCCGTGTGTTTGAAGTGTGATAGGTAAGAGCCCAGGGTTTTACCACGCCTGTATGAGAATTGACAGTGAGGACCCAACAATGTCCGTAACCTGTCATTGGCCAGCAAGATGTTCCAATGTTTATTAATTATATTCCTGACCATGTTAATATTTCTTCCATATGTCGTAATAAATCTGACCTGTGTGCCTGATGTACGTCTGTCTTTGTTTTTATATTGCAAAAGTTCATCCCTCTCCATATTATTAGCCCTGCTTCTGGCTGACACAATATCATATTGGTCATAGCCTCTACTAGTGAATCTCTGACTAAGATCCCTGCTGGCTAATTGGTATTCCTGATCATTAGAACTAAGACGTTTGATGCGAATAAATTGAGATATAGGAATACTTCTAATAGTATGACGCGGATGTAGGCTAGAAGCGTGAAGCAAAGTATTATATTGTGGATACTTTCGAAAAACCTTAGTAGACAAGGTATGATCAGAATTCCTATATACCGTGACATCCAAAAAATTAATAGTATTTTTATCATAAGTCACGGAGAATTCAAGTCCCCAAACATTGTCATTGAGGTATTCTACAAATTCATGCAAGTAACCCACATCCGCACGCCATACTAGCCAGCAATCGTCCAGGTAACGTCGCCAGACGTCCATCTCAACCTGATAGATGTTATGTAAGGTAATTGAGGTATTCTACAAATTCTTGCAAGTAACCCACATCCGCACGCCATACTAGCCAGCAATCGTCCAGGTAACGTCGCCAGACGTCCATCTCAACCTGATAGATAGAGAGACCCCGTTCAATTTTGAAAAATAAGGGTGATACCTCACTTAGTACGTCTGGAGAGGAATCCTCCCTTACTGATAGTGAAGGAGTTACTGAGAGGGTCTCCCCCAATAGGAAGAAAACTAATAAAATCTTCCCTTTAGAAGGGGCAAGGGACATCGGGGGGGCAGAAAGCACCAGAAAACAAACCGCTCAGGTCTCATTTCAGGGCCTACTGGACAATCTCCTGAGTTAGGAGCCACATCAACATCCAATCAGAATGTGTTAAATTTGTCCAGTGTCTCTTTAACCAATGAACAAATTGTACTTCTAAACAAAGGTCTCAATTACATTCCTTCTTTTTTTAGTCAAGAATATCGTATTATCCAGGACTTACAGGCATTTTGTCGGACTTTGAATTTAAGATTATTTTTTGATGATGATAGTTCCAAACCATCAGAGGATTTTTGTTTTGGGAGGTCATCCTTCCAACCACCTATGAACAAACATGTTTCCATATTTATGGATACTATTTTGAGGGGCATTCATTTTGAGAATCTTGGGCATGTTATGCTAGCAGGCAATCTTAGTTCGGATGATAGGTCGGCTTTGGATCAATTATGTAATAATAAAAATATAGTTGTTGTATCTGCTGATAAGGGAGGTGCTATTGTGGTTTTGAATACTGCTGATTATATACAGGAAGGGCTGACACAACTGTCCGACATAAAGTGTTATATGCACATGTCTTTAGACCCTACGCCGGTTTTTAAGGATGAAATTGATGCCTTTTTGAATCTAGCCTTTGAGGAGGGCATTATAACTAAAAAGTGTATGGCCTCACTTATGGTTTCTGAACCTTCCAAACAGATATTATATCTTTTACCTAAGATTCATAAATCTTTGATTAAACCACCTGGTAGACCGATTGTCTCTGGTATTGGTTCTTTGACTGAACCCTTATCTGTATTTCTTACTAAATATCTTAAGCCATTGCTAGGTCTGATTAGATCTAGACTGCAGGACACCACCCAATTTTTACAGTTAATTAAAGATGCCCAACTGGAACCTGATTGGTATATGTGTACATTGGATGTAAAATCATTGTATACAAGTATACCGCATTGGGCGGGTTTACAATCCCTCCAATACTGGCTAGAAAGGGCGAATCTTTACACACCTGGGTTTAACACCCTACTGATCTGTATGTCTGAACATGTACTCAACAAAAATGTTCTATATTTCCAAGGCCAATGTTATTGGCAGTTGCAAGGAACAGCTATGGGAGCATCTTTTGCTCCCATATATGCCGATCTTTTTATGGCCTATGTGGAGGAATACATGATATATGACACCTTACATAACATCTATCAGGTTGAGATGGACGTCTGGCGACGTTACCTGGACGATTGCTGGTTAGTATGGCGTGCGGATGTGGGTTACTTGCATGAATTTGTAGAATACCTCAATGACAATGTTTGGGGACTTGAATTCTCCGTGACTTATGATAAAAATACTATTAATTTTTTGGATGTCACGGTATATAGGAATTCTGATCATACCTTGTCTACTAAGGTTTTTCGAAAGTATCCACAATATAACACTTTGCTTCATGCTTCTAGCCTACATCCACGTCATACCATTAGAAGTATTCCCATATCTCAATTTATTCGTATCAAACGTCTTAGTTCTAATGATCAGGAATACCAATTAGCCAGCAGGGATCTTAGTCAGAGATTCACCAGTAGAGGCTATGACCAATTTGATATTGTGTCAGCTAGAAGCAGGGCTGATTATATGGAGAGGGATGAACTATTGCAATATAAAAACAAAGACAGACGTACATCAGGCACACAGGTTAGATTTATTACGACATATGGAAGAAATATTAACATGGTCAGGAATATAATTAATAAACATTGGAACATCTTGCTGGCCAATGACAGGTTACGAACTTTGTTGGGTCCTCACTGTCAATTCTCATACAGGCGGGGTAAAACCCTGGGCTCTTACCTATCACACTTCAAACACACGGCTAGTGGAGGCACTATACATAAACAATTAACAATACATGGTGATGAGCTTTTGGGCTCTTTCCCCTGTGGACATTGTGGTTCCTGCTCAAATATGTTAAAATCCAAAGAATTTTCTAGTCGCAACACCAGTAGGGTATTTAGTATAAAAATTTTTGGTAATTGCAGTAGTGATTGGGTGGTGTACCTAGCATCCTGTCCTTGTGGTGCCTTTTATGTAGGCCAAACTTCCAGAGCATTAAGATCTAGAATGAATGAACATCGTAGTGACATCAGGAATCATAAGGAGACTAGTGCCTTATATCAGCATACACTTAAACACCCTCAAGCTACATTCAATTTCATGGTTATTGATCGAATATCTGGAGATAGAACTAACAAACAGGGTTGGCATGGTATATTAGATTATAAAGAGAAGTATTGGATTACAACCTTGGGGGCCTTGTTTTATCCAGGTCTCAATGACCACCTTTAGGTTGTTATGGTTCAAACAGATCAGCTTATATACATTTCATGTGAAACAGGGTGGATTTGTTACAGAAAGGATGTTTATTATTATAGGCATCAATTTAAATTATGTTCAGGCACCCTTTTTGTCTGATGACCTATTACATTATATATTTTTTTCATCAGTGGTTTTTTCATGAACACCTGTGTATATTGTTCAGAGGGGAGCAATTTATTATATTATAGCTCTCACTTCAGGGATTGTCTGTTGATACATTGTATCCATACTCAAGCCTCTGTAGTATGGACATTACTTTTGGGTGGGTGACCATCTGCATATTGGATATATATATATGACTTTATCAAATTATTTTATATATTGGTCACATATTTTCATATTTCCAACCTTGTTTTATTCAGGTTTCTATGATCATCTTCAGTTTATCATGGTTCTTACAGATTAACTTGTATATATTTCATGTGAAACATGGTTCATTTTCAATATAAGGGATGTTTATTGTTACAGGGAACAACTAAAATGATGTTCAGGCATTTTGCATTGTCTGATGATTTATCTAATCACATATATGTTTATTATGGGCTGGTTTATCAGCAATTATGTATATCGCTCAAAGGGGACCATTTTTCTCAGTTCTCAATTCAAGGATAGTTTCATGATACACTATATTAAAACCCAAGCTTATGTGGTAGGGATATTAATTTTGGTTGACCATATGTTTATCAGATATATATATGTATATTTTTTTATATTGGTCACATGCTTTCATTGTTCACTCCTCATTTTATTGATTTATATTGTTCAATACAGTTATTATTTTTGATATTATTCATACTGATTACTTTTTTGTTCTGATGATATATGTTGTGACTACCAACTATTGTATTTTTTATATTTTCTTATTTTCTCAGATATTTCATATTACCTTCTGTTCTTTTAAATGTACATTTTTTCATCCAGTTCATTAATATTTATGAACCTGTTTGCCCTATTGGCTGTTAGTTTATATTTAAATCAGTAAAGGTAGGGACTTGATTGTCTTGTCCTACACTGAAGAAGGCAATAATTGCCGAAACCGGTTTGTCTAATAAAGGATTACTGAACCTCAACTCTACTCTGTCCATGCTGGTCTATTTGGTGGTTGCTAGGTCAGTACATTTCCATGATTAAGAAAAGTGTCTTTTCACTATTTAGAATAGCATTTTTTTCCTGATTCTCAGTGCCCTTAAATTTGAGGTTGCTATTCTATAATATACATTTTCAGCTGACCACACAAGATCCCAGGTATGTTAGGTACAGATATTTTGATTGCTGTGGAGATGGAGCCAAGGCAACTTAAAACATTTGACATGTCTTTTCATCAAGTGGTCCATTTTATTTAAAACATGAAGGCAGTTGAATTTAAGTAGGACATGGCATCTTGTGAAGAGAGTATATAAATGGGTGACCAGTCTGTAGAGCAAAGGACATAGTTTAATATTGTTGGAGCAAAGTTATTTTTTTTTTATAAATACATCTCTGATCCCTAATAAAAGAATTACGGCTTTTTCCGGTTAGGGGTCGCCACAGTGGAACTCCGGCCCACTCATGATTGGCAGTGGATTTTTACAGTGCCAAGTTGCCAGCCCGACACCCAACCTTCAACGAAGGCACACCCATTCACACTCGCACTTACCTGCATGTCTTTAACGTCACTCGACCGCAGGGTGGACATGCAGACTCCACACAGAAGGTGCTGCAGCCGAGAATTGAATGGGAGAACCACTAGCCAGATTCCCTCAGGTAAGAATCAAACCCTGCATCCTGTGTTTGTGAGGTAAGCATCTTAACTATTATACCAGCCTGTAACCCTTAAACAATTGGACAGCTCAGGATTTGAACTATCAGACTGTTGCAGTTACACAACACAGTTGTAGTGGGTTGTCTCTCATTGCCTCAGATACAGCTTTGTTGTGGTTTTGTCATTCCCAATTTTAAGTGAAGTGACTTGGGTGAAGCCATAGAACTGCAAAATAGGATGTCTGGATGCATCAGCGGATTCCTTCTAATCAGTTTTAGTGGTGGCCAGTAGCAGTGAATTTGGGGACTGATGTGTGTAGTAAAGCAGTAGACTACCTTTTTTGTACAGATTCATCTTTTTCTGGAGGGATGTGGTAGACCTACCATTATTAACAGCACAGCTTTACTAATTTTTACTTTTGTTTATATTCATTTGCTCTGTTTGTTGAATCTGTATGTCAGAAAGGAAGCAGGAGAGATCAGAGATTATTCCTGTAGAAGATTTGCTATTCTGTCAGCACCTTTGTGGTTTCTATCCACTCTGAGGATGCCACAGCCAGAGGAGGTATCTGTGTGCCAGAGTCAGTTGGCTTGAGCCAGGTTTCTGAGAAACCCCAGATATCTGTCTGATAAAGGGAAAGTCAGTTTTTGATTACATGGGTTTTGTTTCATGTACTTCTGGCATTAACTTGATCCCATTAACATCTGGTCAGTCATCTTTGGTAGGATTAATCAGTATATTGCGTTTCTGTGGACCTGGATTAGAATGATTGCTATCAGAGGCTGAGTGAGATAAGGAAATGAGTAGCAAGCGGAAAAACAGTCCTTAATTTTCATTTTAAATTTATTTGAATTTCATTTTTTCCAGGCAAATCCCATTAGTTTGCAGCTTACGGATTCCTAACTTTAGTCAGTGTGTGTATATCACTTCATTAGTGTTTGTGCACAGTTGCTGATTTTGATGTTGTCAAAAAGTTTTATTCACGTAGTTTATGTTGTGTGTATTGCCTTTCTTTCCTAGTGTGGGAGTTTTTCATATGGGTCCCTCTCTGATAGTGGCCTGGCTCAGTGGAATTAACCCTGTTCACAAACCATAAAACAAATAGGTTTGCTGTCTTTGTTAGCTTTGGCTGAATTATTAAAAACACTGCTTCTAAATATACATTAAGCAGGCAGTGAATTTGATATGACAGGTGCACTCTGTATGATGGCAGCACAGTGTACAGTTAATGAACCAAAGAAACAAAGGCAGATCGACCTTGCTGTGATGTAGCATGTTTTCAATGAATGACATGATTCTGCCTTTCTGTATGTAGTGCAAACTGGGAACAAAGGGATGTAGAAGGCCACAAAATTCATGTGGGAGGATAGTTGTAGTAGGTGGGGACTTTTAGGATGAGTCATCTAAGTTTTAGTAACATGATGCAACCCCCCCCCCCCCCCCCTTTGGGATGAGATGACCAAGCTAATGTTCTCCCAAAAATTTTGTGAGGGGGAGGTGGATGGGGTGGGCAGGGACATTTGGGATGAGCAGTGCAGACTTTATCATCTTGAAGCAGAAGCCCCTTTGGGATGAAACATCCAGTCTTCCATACCTTGGAGTAGACTCCCTTAAGTAATTTTTGTAAGTTCATGTTTGGACCCGGAAGAGGGTATACGGTGTCCATGAGGGCGTGCCAGTTGTGATTTATTATATTTTGTGGTTGGTATATGAGAAAGGAACAGGTAAAAAATGGAATGTTCTGTGATCCCGAGCGGATCTGACTGGAACTGACAGTGAACCCATGTTTTACAGCTAATGTGATTGATGCAAGTAAACTAAGCTTCTTACTCCAAGTTAAATTGTGCAGTTCTTAGGGAAAGATACCTTTGCTGTATAAATTTGTACAGGTTTCAGTAAGCTTGCAAATGTGACATCAACATTTTTAAATGCTTCTGTGAGTGTATTCAGAAACCCACATTAGAAACCAGGTGTTTCTGTACCCTGATGAGGCAGGTTTGGGGAAGATGAATGCTTAAACAGATATAGAATGTACAACAAACCAAATGTCTGTTAGCTAACTCTGTGCTAAATGTTTCCTAGTAAGAGCAGTTGTAATCTAGTTAATATGATATAAAGAGGGGAATGTACAAAGGATGCTGAAGAGAGATCTATGACTTTGATTTCTGAATCAGTAATAATCTCTACCTTTGACACCTTGTTTTATGTATTTCTGGGCAGAACATCTGAATGTTGCTCACTAAAACATCAAAGTGTTTACTGTAATATTAGCACCAGTGTTCATACAGACTTAACTGTTGAAAGGATAGCCCTATGTAAACCAGCATAAAGTGTAGCTCCACATGCATGGCCACTGCTTCTGAACAGCGGATGTTGCTGTATTTCAAATCAACAGACAGTACAGCTATCACAATGACTTATTCTTACCTGAACAGTGGAGCAGTTAAACATTATGATAAACGAATGAGCTATTTTCATATTAGTGATATATTTAATAAGCACTTTAATACATGAAGTGTAACAGGTTGCAGCGTTTTACATTTTCCACCAGCTAAAAAACTGGGAGAGGACTCAAATTCATTTATTTTTTAAGAACAGCTTTTTGACTGATTAAGAAGTTTTCCTTGGTATGTAAGCAAATTTAGCAAAGATCACAGCTCAGCCTTTGGGACTTGCATTTTCACAGAAACCACATAAAATGCTGATATCAAAACTCCTGATACTACAGGGTCCAAGTACAAGAGGATATTTTAGCAGTAATTCACAACTGGGTGTGGGTAACCCAGGGTTTACCCACGGTTGACATGGTTTGATCTTGAGAGCGAAAACCAGATAAGTAAACAAAGCCAGCCATGGGTAAATCCTGCATTAACCGCTCTCAGGAGTGGATAATTGCTTTTAAACAGTGATAGTATTTAAGAAAAACCTTACCTTTCCTAAATGTCGTATAAAAGGACTTCAGTGTTCTTCTGTCTGCTTCTGGTAATCTGGAGCATTGTTGGTTAACACTGCATAATGCCATGCGGTCTGTGTTAATTTTTTCACACGAGTTTGCTTTGTTTTATTTTTTTTCTTTCTTTTTATAGAGTGTCTACAAGTTGCTGTTTTACAACATATAGTTGAGGAATGATGTCATTAAGTAATCTGTTATTCAGGAGGTAAGAGGTAGTGACATATGTTGCGGAGCTGCTTGTACAGGCACTCCCGGCATCAGATTTGTTAATATTTTGATTTGAAGTAGTTAACTTCATTCTTTCTGCACATATGGGTATTTGGATCCGAGCCGGCAAAACTTTTTAGCGTCAGCTCCAAGCTCCTCTCCTACCTGTATTACATAGGTTCATAGGTTCATAGGTTTATACTAGGCTATCTGCCCTAAGGCATTTATAAGCCTAGCCCAAATTATTGTGGCTTACGCCACCCCTTATATGAAAAAATACTGTGCCCATTAGTTTGTTGTGCCTCTGTCCAGCAGTGACCCAGAGATGATTCCCGGGGTAAACCTACGATCTCCCATCCACAGGTCTAGATTTCTCTTGAACAGAGTCAGCGAGGTGCTCTGCCTCACATGGACCGGGATTTTATTCCACAGCATAGGGAGTCTCTGAGTGATAAATCTATCCCTCCAGCACGTCCTATTTATATCCGTGCTAAGGTTTAAGTCGCTTGCTCTAGTGGTTTTGGTGGATTTGGATTTTTGAGGTGGAGCATGTCCATTAATTCGGGTTGGACATGGCCTTGTATGTCAGGCACATGTCACCTCTGAGCAGGCGGTATGCGACTGAATAGAGCTGGAGTTTCTTCAATCTGGCAGCATATGACAGATTTTGGAGTCCCTTTATCCTTTTGGTGAGGAACTTTTGGGGTTTCTCCAATTGCTGCAGATGTCGGGTGAGATACATCCCGAATGGGGCATTGTACTCGATCATTGGTCTGATAAGTGAAGAGTACAGGGGAACAATGACCTCACTAGATCTGGATGTAAATCCCTTCATGATCAGGTGGGCAATGTAGAAGGTCTTTCTAACCACTTTAGCAATGTGAGTGTCAAAAGAAAGGCCACTGTCAACCTGGGTCCCCAGGTCCCTGATAACCTCTTCTGTGCTTAGTGGATTGCCACCTATATGGTAGCTTGGGGTTACCTTGTTTTTCCCGAAGGGTATGACTATACATTTTTGGCGTTTAACTTCAGGCCATGGCTCTGGCACCAGCTATCTGTTTCCGTGAGTCCCTTCTGAAGGATATCCGTGTCCGATGCACTTTCCACTATGGCGCCCAGTTTGCTGTCATCTGCAAACTTTGTCAGCCAAAGTCCTCCCATGTTGGCCTGTACTTCTGAGAAGTAGATGCCAAACAATAGGGGCCAAGGACCGAGCCCTGTGGGACACCACTTGTGACCGGCTTGGAGTCTGACACAGCGCCAGCAACTCTAACCCTGTGGGTTCTGTCCTTAAGCCAGTTTGCAACCCATCTTGTGACATATGGGTTTACATTTAAGCTGGTAAGTTTTTCTACAATACCCGAGTGGGGTATTGTGTCGAAAGCCTATGCAATGTCAAGGTAGGCTGTATGGACTGCCTTTCCCTCATCAATGGCCTTGGTGACTATTTCAAGAAGTCGACCAAGTTCAAAAGGCATGATCTTCCCTTGACAAAGCCAAACTGGGTCGGGTCCAATGTCTGCAAGTCCCCTATATCTTTGTTTATGAGCTCCATTATGATCCTCTCCATAGCTTTGCAGACTAGACTTGTTAAGCTTATGGGGCGGTAATTACCAGGGTCCGTAGAGGCCACCTTTGTGGAGTGGGACCACAGTTGCCGCACGCCACTCCTTGGGCACGTATCCTGTGGTAAGGCTGAGATTAAACAGCTGCTTATGCGGGTTTAATTCCTCATTTAGCTCGTGTAGCACACAGCCGGGGACACCATCCGGTCCCATTGATGCTGTGTTTTTAGCTTTAGAGAGAGCAGCTTTCACCTGCGCATTTGAGATGTCCGGGAGGCTACACTCGGCTGGGATAGTTATCTCTCCTTTAGGGGAGAGGGGTGAAGTTTGCACTGAACCTGTCTGCCAGTATGTTGGCAATGTCTGTGGGTTCAGTGATTTTTGTATCATTTTGGACTAATTCTGAGCATATCTGTGAGTTTCCACCCAGGTTCCTAACATAGCTGAAAAAGGCCTTATGATTGTCCTTTGAATCCATGGCAATTTTTCTCTCAAAATTGGCCTTAGTTGATTTTATGAGTGCTCGTATTTTTTTACTAATAATGATCAGGGGTGACTTCCCTTTTATGGATTTTGTTCTATCATGTAATAGCTTTCTCCTCTTATTGTAAAGTGTGTTAATGGCTGGGGTCCACCAGACTGGACGTTTGCCCTTTGTGGAAAGAGTCTTGGTTTTATTTGGGATTGCCTGATCCATGCAGTCCTGGAGGTGTTCATAGAAGGCATTTGTAAGGGCTTCCAAAGCTTGGGTTGTGGTTTCCTCTGACTCAGGGGCCTTGAAGGATACCACACCAGTCTTGAGTAGTGTGAAGTTTGCTTTAGAGAAGTTCTTCACTATGGTTTTTTTGTTTGGGGTGGGGGCGGGATGTGGATTTCCAGTGAGATTAGTTTATGATCAGATCTCACCAATGAGGGATATACTTCGGTGTGGAGCATTTTGTCCCCATGTTTGTGACAATGAGATCTAGTATATTTTCTCCTCTCGTGGGAACAGTGACTAGCTGTTCCATGGCATTTGAATTTATGAACTCCAGGAACCGTTGGGCTAGAAAGTTAGGGCTTGAGTAATGTTCCCAGTCTATATTCGGGTAGTTGAAGTCACCCAATATGATGGTGTTTGGAGATACATTTATACCCTCCAGTGTCTTCAGGAAGGCTGTGTGGGGTTCCTGAGTTTGAGAGGGTGGCCTGTAGCATGCTACAATTTGTAGAGCAGTTTTGCCTATTGTTAGTTGCACCTGGATGGTTTCCAAGCTTCATGCGTTGCCACCAACCTGGAGGTGTGAGTATCCTTTATGAATATGGATACACCCCTCCTTTTGTGGAGTGGTCCGGGTTTTGGGGCGGAACGCATGATATGAGGTAAAACCTAATAGTGCCGGGTGCTCTCAGGAGCCTTGAACCAGGTTTCAGTTACAGCACAGACATCGATGTTCTCCATACTGAGAAGGGCCTCGAGTGCGTGCATTTTGAGATTTAGACTTCTGGCATTGAGCAGCATTACCCTCAATTTCTTCCCATTTTTGTTTTCTAGGGTGGTAGGTTTAGAATTTGAGCCTTGCCTAAAAAAGGCACTATGGGGGTGGCAAGAGCCTTAGCCAATATCCGGAATCCCAGGGGTGACAGGTGCAAGCCGTCCCTTGCGAAGCAGCGTGGCTTGTCAAGCATGTCATCCCAGGCAGACAGACACTGGATCCCCTTTGAATGACACCAGACATTAAGCCAATTGTTAAAGCTGATCATCTTGTCTCTATATTGTGGCATCATTCTTGGTGAAGGAAGGATACTGCTCAGGGTTAGGGTCATACCTGCCTACATCACTTCCTCCTGTCTAGCCCCAGATCTCGTTTGCCACTCTATGAGTCAGCATCGTGGTCTCTGAGCTCTAAGCAAGGTGGTAAGGTTTTTTGGTCTTATTAGTGTAGTTGGGTGTGAATACCTTTCCCTTTTTTTCCTCCCTTCTTCGCGTTTGGTCATTGTGTTAGTTTAAAAAAAAAAAAAAAAAAAAGTGTTTGTGTAGTACTGTTTTGTAGTCTGGTTTCCCGCCTAGGCCCAATCCCTTGTTAAGTGTGTGTGTGTGTGTGTGTGTGTGTGTGAGCCATTTGGGCTTTTACTGTTCTCTACTATGGCTGAACAGCCTAAGGTTCTTTTTAAGAAATGCACAGAGTGTGGTCATAAGCTCTCACCAGCCGATGGCCACACTCTGTGTGTTCTATGTTTAGGGGTCACCCATCTGTCTGAATCCTGCAACATTTCTTCAGGCTTTAACCCTAGGGTACTGAAGGATCGTCGGGCTAAGCCTGTGGCTAAAGGTCTGCCAGCTTCTGCCCTGGAGTCTGCCTCGGTTTCCTCCCCAGCCAGTGACACTGTGCAGGCAGGGACTCAACGTCCCGCCAGGCCTGCTGCATCAGATTCGTCCCAGAGAGGTAGGGACAGAAGAGAGAAGGAGAAGCGCCACAAAGAGAGGGACAGGCCCAGAAAAAGATCACCGGACAGGGAGTCTTTCTCCAGCCCCTCTTCAAAGGCACCCAGGTCTCGTTCTCCTTGGCTCCGCTCTCCCTGTTTCTCGCTGGAGCCGATGGAGCCATCGGAGCTGAGGCACTCCCTTCAGATCTGGCCCAGACCCGAGTCGGTCGCTTCCTTCAGGTCGACTCGGAATGTCTCCGAAATTGATATGGACAGGCTGATGAGGAGGTTCATCCAGAACCAGATTCAGATGGGGGTCTTACCAGGGCCCTCTCCCATGGGAGAGGGTCCTTCTACAACTATGTTCCACCCTATTTCTCCTTCCCCAATCTGACCCAACGCTTCGGGGTTCTCGGGTTCGAGACCTTTCAGAGATGTTGGGTCGGTGCTGATGGTTTTCGTTTCCTCGACGCCGGCCGTCACCTTGAGTTCCTCGGATCCGATCTCAGATCCAGGAGACTCTCAGAGCCGTAGTCGGGGAGTCGGACCAGAGGGTCAAGATCTTGCTCTTTCGGATCCCATCCTCGGTGCCCAGACTACCCTGCCGTCGGCTCTGATCCCTGCTTCGGATCCGGGGAGAGCCTCATCCTTATGAGCTATGGAGGTGTGCTCTCCATCGGCATTCGGGGCAGTGGAAAGGGTTCTCTCCCAGGGGTTGAGGCCACAGCTCATCTACTCTGATCCTACCCAGACCCCTCTGATTTTGGACTCTGCTCCCATTACCCTGTCTCAGGGACAGCCCGTGCCAAAGCAACCCCATGTTGTTCCCCTCAGGGAACCCCCGGAGGCTTACAAATCCTTTTCAGAGAATCCCACTGGAGAGGAACCTCGTAAGCACAAGTGTAAGAGGAGGCACTTGGACTCCCCTGAGTCCATTACTACCGATACGGACTTGGATGAAGGTGAGAGTTCCCCCAGATCACCTACCGAGGACATCTCATTCGGAGACCCTCTGCCAAAGAGGAGGTTGGTCAGCCCCCAAACCCTCGGATGAGTCCATATTCTTGTAGGCCTTTGGCGCAGGCCCATCTGCTTCCTGGGTCTCCCGTCCAGCTGACCCTTTGGTGGACCTCATCACCACTAGGGCATGGAAGGATCCTGACACCGTAGAGCCTATACCCAAAAGGCCAGACAAAATTCTTTCCCCGCTGTCAGACAGGCATGCATGGTCCAAGGGAGCCCTGGTAGACACTTTGGTGGTTGCAGCAGCCACAAAGAAGGAACTGGCACAGGAGAGTTCCTCGGTTCATCCACCAAACAAGGAGTCCAGGTCGATGGATTGTTTCGGGAAGCGCATGTACTCATCAGCGACATTTTCTATCCGTGCTCTGAATTACTTGGCACATGTCATCCGTCTGCAGCGAGACCTTATATTGGAACTAACTGAGTCACCCCTGGAGTCTGTCACAGCAGGACAAGCAGTCCTTTACTGTGAAGATGACTACACTGAAATCAGTGACTAATACCTCTATGCATCTCCTCTCTCATGCTGTGGAGTGAGCCGCTAGAGCTGCTGGTACAGGCGTTGCCTTGAGGCGACACACCTCGATCAGGCTGTGTCACTTTGCGGACCCCTTTAAGGTGTCTTTCATCAACGCCCCTTTCGATGGATCATCCCTCTTTGGGAAGACTGTACGTGACACACTAACCCAGAGTTAGAAGGACAGAAAGACTTTGTCAGCCGTCGGAATCCGCTTTTTTTAACCCCCAGAGGTCCTATTCCAGGAATCAGAAGGGGCAAAAGAAGATGTGGTTCCAAAAATCACAGTCTTTTCGTGACACTCAGAAATATTCGTCCCCCAGAGGCAGAGGGGGACAAGACCGACAGGGTCCCAAAAACTTCGGGTCTAGGGAACTTTTTTCCAACAGACCCGCACAGCAACCCTGAGGGGTTGCCCAGCTGTTCTACTCTGGAGGCAGTCGGGGGAAGATTTTTCTTACATCCAGCGGCATGGGAGTCCATTACTGCAGACCGCTGGGTGTTAAACATCATATCCAGAGGATATTCTGTCCCCTTCATTTCATGTCCCATAACTCCAGCACGCCTTCCAGATGTTCCACCTGCTCACAGGGAGGCTGCAGCATTAGAGGTTTCGAAACTGCTACAAAAATGAGCCATCGAGCTGGTCCCCCAAGATCAATCTGGATCAGGTATCTACTCCAGGTTCTTTTTAGTGCCAAAGAAGATGGGGGACCTCAGGCCCATTCTGGACCTGTCTATCCTCAACCTGTCAGTAGAGAAACAAAAATTCCAGATGGACACCGTACAGTCCATTCTACTGTTTCTGAGAGAATGCGACTGGTGTACAGTCCATTCTACCGTTTCTGAGAGAATGCGACTGGATGTGCTTGTTAGACCTCCAGGATGCTTACTATCACATCAAGGTCCACAGGAGCTCCAGGAGTTTTCTACACTTCCAGCTAGGGGCCAGTCACTTTCAGTTCAGAGCCCTACCCTTCGGTCTCACCACAGCCCCCAGGGTGTTCACCAAGGTTATGGCGGTCGTAGCGGCTCACCTGAGACTTCAAGGCATTCAGGTATTCCCCTACCTAGACGACTGGCTCTTCGCTGCATCCACCAAACGTCTCTTGTGTCAGGCCCTACACTACTTCCTCAGGCTGGCTCACAAGTTAGGCATCACGATCAAGTCCCACCTGACTCTGGTTCAGATCATAGACTTCATTGGGGCACGGTTGGATTCAGTTCAGTCAAAGATTTTTCTCACCCCGGAAAGGATAGAAAATCTCAGACTCCGTGTATCAGCGATCTTGGATCACTCTGTAGTCACAGCAGCCGATGTTCTCAGGGCCCTGGGTTCGATGGCAGCCTCAAACTCTATCCTCCCTCTTGCACATCTTCACATGAGAGTCCTTCAGTGGAATCTAGCAGTTCAATGGTCCTGGCTAGACCTACCGATGAGTTTCCACATCCGAATCAACCAGACATGCAGAACATCACTCCAGTGGTGGCTTCATTCAACGGACATTTTTGCGGGGTGCAGCTTTCTAGCCCCTCCGGCTCAGGCCACGGTGACCACGGGTGCCTCCCAGCTCGGGTTGGGGGGGGGCACTTCTTGGGAAGAACGGTCTAAGGCACGTAGTCCCTTCCAGAGACCAACTACACATCAGTGTCCTGGAGATGAGGGCAGTGCTTTTAGCGTTGAGAGCCTTCCACTCTGTCCTTCCTCTGGGGACGGTAGCCATTCAGTCAGACATGTCTGTAGTTTGGTATATAAACAAACAGGGAGGGACCCGATCCTACCTCCTTTGTCGCGAGGCCATGAGGGTTTGGGAGTGGGCCATATCCACCAGCCAGTTTCTCATAACAATGCATATCCCGGGATGCTTCAACATTCTAGCGGACAGTCTCAGCAAGGCAATCCTTCTGCCTTACGAGTGGTATCTGAAACAATCAGTGGCGGAGAAAATCTTCCTTGTTTGGGGTCATCCTTGCTGCTATCTCTTCGCATCTCCTTCCAACACGAAATGCAGCAACTTCTTCGCTCTGATCCCCCCTCCGTGGGATGTCCCGAGGGACGCTCTAGTCCATGCTTGGCCTCCCGGGCTACTGTATGTTTCTCCCCCATTACCTCTTATTCCGAAGTTCCTTCAGAGAGCTTGCTGGCTGCAGTGCAAAGTCATTCTCATAGCTCCCTTCTGGCCTTGCCAGGTGTGGTTTCCCTTCCTATGATCTCACCTGTTGGCTCCTCAATGGACTCTAGATCCCTGTCCGGATCTAATTTCTCACCCGTCAGGCATGCCCCTGCCCAACTTGGACAGTCTCAAGCTGACGGTGTGGCTGCTCCAGTTCCCATGATCATCAGCACTCCCGGACTTTCGTCCCCTGTTAAGAACATTCTGGTAGCTTCTCTTAAAGCCTCCACTAGGAAACTCTACAATAGCAAGTGGAGACGTTTTTGCGTTTGGGCCTCTCAATGCAATCAGAACCTGTTTACAGCCCCCGTTCCGGTCATACTGGATTTTTGGCCGATCTTTTTCTATCAGGCGCAAGTGCTTCCACCATCAAGGTTCAACTGGCTGTAGGTGAAAATAAGGTTGCTCTGGCTTCTGCCAAATTGTGTAAAGCTTTCCTGAAGGGCACTTTTTTACTGCGACCACCAGTTAAAAAAACAGTGCCCCCCTGGGATCTGATTTTAGTCCTTCAAGCTTTGACCTCTCCTCCTTTCGAGCCAGCCGGCTAAGTTCAGATTAAGTATTTGTCGTGGAAGACAGCATTCTTTGTTACCATCACTTCAGCTAAAAGAGTTTCAGAGTTACAGGCCTTATCTTCCTTGCCCCCCCTATTTGGTTTTCCCCAAGGATAGGGTTTCGCTGCGTACGAACCCTTCTTTTCTTCCCAAGGTGTCCTCAGCAGCCAATATTAATCAATCTATAAATTTGCCAGTCTTCTTCCCAAATTTCCAAAATAGAGGCGAACATAAGCTTCATTTATTGGATGCCCATAGACAGCTTTGTTTTTACCTCCATAGGACTAAACCCTTCCGGAAGTAGGATCAATTGTTTGTCTCTTTTTCAAAACCATTTTTGGGCAAAGCAGTTTCGAAAGTGTCCTTAGCAAGGTGGAGCACTCTTTGTATTGCACAAGTTTAGAAGGACAAAGGTTTATCTCCTCCTGGTGTATTGAAGGCTCATTCCACTAGAGCACTGGCCACTTCTGCAGCTTTCTGGTCAAGAGTTCCGTTAGACGATATCTGTGCGGCAGTGACTTGGGCCAGTTCGCACACATTCATCTCTCATTATAAATTAGATCTTATTTCTAGAGAGAGAGAGAGAGAGCATCCTTTGGCTCTGCGGTGCTCAAAAATATCCTTCCATAAGGGCCTCCTAGGAATACTAGTAGCTGGGGACTCTGTCCCATATGTGCAGAAAGAATGAAGTTAAATACTTCAAATTAAGAAGTTATGTACTTATCATAACGTTCCATCTGAGTAGTTAGACTTCATTCTTCTGCACCTTCCCTCCCTCCATCCCCCTCACTCTTCATGTTTTTCCTGTTTAGGATTGTGGTTATGTTGCCATTTAGTGACAGCAAACTCGATCTGGGGCTAGATAGGAGGAAGTGATGTAATATAGGTAGGGGAGAAGCTTGGAGCTCGGAGCAGATGCTTGAAAAGTTTTGCCGGCTCGGAGCCGAATCGGATCAGAATACCCATATATGCAGAAGAATGAAGTCTAACTACTCAGATGGAACATCATGGTAAGTACATAACTTATTTTTCTAAATATGTAATATATTACAGCATTTATGTGAGAAAGTTTATTTTCTCTGCTAGCAGCATTGGAATAGTGAAACAATAGAACTTCTTCCTGTTGGTCTCCCTCCTTTTACAGTGAACATGCTGATTAGTTTGTCATTTTATTGTACAGTTATTTTAATAGTACATCAAATGACAGAATGTATTTTCTAGCTGATCCTCTTGTACTGAAAAATATGACAGAGGTTATGATGCCTTCTCTTGCATGATGGCGATGGCAATTGCTAAGGCACAGTTACTGTATTTATTGTGTTTGGATTAGAGGGGATAGGTATTGCAGTTATGATAAGGAGTGTGGAGGAAACGGTAGTCTACAGCAGTGCAAGGCAATTGTGATTTCAACAGTTAGTAGTTTATACCAACTTGTTTCACATTTGCTTTATACTGCTCAGTATGGTTTAGTAATAAATACTCATCAGCAAACAATGCACTAGGAAAAGATTGGGGATGAAAGCAAAAACAGTGTGGAGAGTAGCAGTAATTTTGAAACTTTAAATTATATTTGAGGACAGATTTATCTGTGTGAACCTATCACAGAGCAAGTTAGACCACATTTAGGTGGTAAGATGTTGTAATAGGTATATATATATGTATATATATATATATATATATATATATATATATATGCATATATATATATATATATATATATATATATATATATATATATATATATATATATATATATATATGTATATATGTATATATATATATATATATGTATATATGTATATATGTATATATATATATATATATATATGTATATATATATATATATATATATATATATATATATATATATATATATTATAGTACAATATAATACAGTATTCAGGATTGGCCACAAGATCATATATGCCTATTTAAACCTTAAAATAAGGAAAGCCATGAAACTAATCTATGGCATCTGCAAGAGACATCAAATGCTCACTTTTCCCAATGGAAATGGGAAGAGAATTCCAAGTGCAGGCAGCTGTTTCAGAGATCCATATCCTGATAGTTATTAACATTCTTACTTGCTGTAGGTTCTCTCTCTCTCGCCTTTTTAACCATTAACATTCATATAGGAAAGGATATTGTGTAGCCTTGTGTATTAAAACTCAAGTTTCCTTACCTCTGTCTGTAATTTATCAAGAACAGACACAACTTTGAAAGAATTCCCTCATATGATAGTTTCAAAATTTGTAATCTTTTTATAAACCTTATTTGTGTACCTCTTAATCTTGTTCTGTGATGTTTTACGATAACCTGCTGTCATACTTGTCTTTGCATTTAGTTATGCTATGAAAATTGTTTTCATAATATTGGCCTTTCTTGATTTAATAACTGTCTTAACTTGCCCAATAACCTTATTACATACTGTCAAAACATTATCAGTAAAGCAATGTCTTTCAACTTTTCGCAGTTTGGTTTTGCCATAGCGGATCACCGCTCCACATATTGATTGGCAGTGGAGTTTTTACGGTGTTGAGTTGCCAGCCCGGCACCCAACCTTCACAGAAGCCACACGGACCTACCTGCATGTCTTTAAAGCTCACTCGGCCGCAGGGAGGACATGCAGACTCAGCACAGAAGACGCTCCAGCCGAGAATCGAACCGGAGAACCTCTTGCTGAGAGACGACAACACTAATCACTGCACCACTGTGGCCATCTGTCAACACATTATCAGTATGATGAATTAAATTGTGTGTGCTGTCAACCAATACCCAAATGTCTTTAAATAAACTTAGTTTTTCTGTCTGTTTTTCCTCAATTTGAAGAAGGTTGTGCATCAGGGCTGGTAACCCGGTACGTAAAAATCCACTACCAATCATTAGCGGACCGGAGTTCCACTGTGGCGACCCCTAAAAGCCGAAAGACATAAACAAATGCAGGTGTAAATGGGCAAATCTCATCTGTTTAGTTTTGTCTTTATTTTCACATTATTTGTATCAGCAAGTTTCACTTAATCAGCATGAAGACAGTTAATACCTCTGATGGTACTGTTATGCCTGAGATTTCTAAAGAAAACATTCATGGGCCCAGTTTGACCTCTGCAGTCCATAGCCCATGATTTTTCTATAACGTGCTGTGTAGTGTCAATCTCTTATTGTAAAGCACTTAACTTTTCTTATAGTCATCTCATAAGGATTGTTAACATTTTCATCATAATCAGTTTAAGTAATAAGCTTTGATCTACTGTAGCAAATGCAAAGGAAAAATGAGTGAAAGCTCCATGTGTCTGGATTTTCTGCTGAGCAAATGATAATGTTATTGTAACAAAATTGGTTGCGCTTGTTACTGATCCTTGACATATGCATGTTTGAGAGGTGTTAATGTAAACCAATATTCTTTAATTCTTGAAGTAGAGCTTTCAGAACAATGACTCCATGTCCTTCCCCTTATTAACTATTAGTGCTACGACGTGGACTTTTTCCTTTATAAATTGGTTGTATGATAGCAAAGTTCCAGTTATCTGGTAAGTGCATTTTTATAACAAGCAATAAAAATAAGTTTCAAGAGCGCCCCCCCCCAATGATTAGGTTTTAGGTTAGTTTCAAAGATTAGGTTAGTACTAGGCTAACTGTTTAAATCTTTATGTGAAGCCCATCCTTTCACAAAGCTTTTGCATGATCTAAATGTCCAAGAATACTACAACTGCCATTCTTGGTTACTTTTATGATGCATATTCTTCATTACAACCCAATGTGTATGTATTACTACATCTTCAATATTAGTATGGATTTACGGTGTGATGTTAGATGAGAGACAGAAGCTGAATGCAGAAAGATTTGAAATCCCATTTGGTTAGATGCTTGTTAGTTACATGCTAAAGCAGTATCAATAGTTATCTTGCTAAGATGGATCAGATACTTGTTACAGAAGAAAATAAAGTGACAGTAAAGCAGATTAGACCAAAGTTATGAAGCTAAGTTCCAGAACTAATGAAGGAAATGAGCTTGATTCAAGAATAATGAATGCACCAGTGCTGCAAGTTGATCATTTATAAAGTAATGTGTGATATAATTGGGGGGCAGTATATTGCATGTGAATGCATTTAAACTTATTTGCAGCATCAGTGTGTAGCTGAGTGATGTTAACTGTTGTAATGCTGAAATATATCCAGTATAGCTAGAAGTTGTATCCTTCTATGGCAGAGTAGGTTCATTTCTGGATATGATTAACATATAAGGTATAAACATAAAATAATCAGTTTTGCTGTCTGAAATAAAACAACATGTTGCCTTTCAGCATGTATTAGTGCACCAGCAAGGATTTGCAGTAAAGTTAGCTAATAATCAAATGTTTACCACTATAAAGAGCAGTGTAATATGTGATATGACCTCACTTTGCACAGATACTTCACTAAGAACAGAAATTTCATACAGATGGATTTTAACACATGAAGATACTGCTGCCTGTAGTTTTATTGTGGAAATACATCCCGTATCAGCATATGGTAATGTGTGTTATAAGTCACATCACTTTACCATAGGTTCATGGGTATATAATAGGCCAATGACCACCAGGCCCTTTATAAGCCTAGCTGTGCAACCCAACCCAGTTGTATCCCTGTGTAATATGGGTTTTTATTAGTAGGAGGTATGTTAGTTAAGAAACTTCTAGAGGTTATGTGAGGTAAACACAGCCATGTGGCTACTATGTTAGACAGCTATAGCAGTAGCAATTTAATAGTAGTACAGCTTAGGCAGGCAATAGCTTAGTGCATTATGGATGTACTGCACTGAGTATACAGTCAGTGTTCATACAGATAAAAATTAATAAGTGGCCATGAAATATGTGGCCTTTATTTATCTATCCCTGATCTCGGTTGAGGAAGAAGAGGGGATATAGCCATTTGTCTGTAATTATTTTATTTGGGACTTTTGCAGAAATACCTGGCTTATGGCAGACTTCTATTGCAGAACCTGCTTTATGAAACACTTACAAAATTGCAGTGGCTGAGTGGCACCTGGTTATGGCAGTGGTTGTGTATTCTTACAGCAGTATATTCTGAGAGTGAACTTTCGTGGTATTACTTGTGCTTATTGGATGTGTAGACGAAAGTAAATTTTTTCATATGTCTTGAAAACTGTACTTGTTTGTACAACTTTAACGCAGGTAGCAGAGGATGGTTTACAGCTATGATGGTAGAGTAAATAAATGTTAACAGCATGAAGTGTGAAGTAAAACATTCAACAGTGCTGAAATGGTGTCAGGAGCAAAAAAACTGCTATAATATGTTTAGAAGATATTAGGTTTATAGATTGGGTACAAAAAGTCCAGATAGAAAAGTTGTGGTGAAAAAAAATTGTGTGAAGTTTTGGAAAGGAACTCTCTTTAGCATAGAAATGTTGTTTAGAAATCTGTAATTGAAGCTGTTAGATGTCCCTGGGGGATGTGTGCCTTTGTGATGTCAGATATAGGGGAGAAGATGTGTGGAATAATTGTGGTATATGCATATATTAACCTTAAAGAGAGGGATGGTATGTTTGATGAAATAAAGAAGTTTGTAATAGTAAAACAGAAAGCATTAGGGGACTTCATCTGTAATCTGATAAAATGTGTTGGGGAAAATTTGGATGTGAAGACTTGTTGGGATAAGATAAAATATGGAAAAATTAGAGTTAGTAAAGAATGTATACATAGAAAAAATAATAGTTGAAGACAAAACTGAGTGTTATTTTGTGAGAGGGTTTAAAAGAGGTATAGTAGGGAAGTAAACAGTGGATTAGCGAAGGTAAGGGCATAAACAGACTTGTTGGGGGAAATTAGTAACACAAGAGTTTAAGAAGGTTTGCATGTTCATAGGTAAATGCTAGGCTGTCAGTCTGCAGACTGTTACAAGCCTATCCAGTAACCAAATGTTAGAATCAAACGCTGTCTCTCTAAGTAAAAGGCCTTAATTGTTATGACAACTACTCCTTTTGAAGCTTTTTTTTTTTTTTTTTTTTTTTTTTTTTTTTTTTTTTTATAAAACTTGGTCATTCTGGCTGATAGCGTAGGGAAGTTTTGGAAGAAGAAAGAAAGTGCATATGTAAGTGATATACAAGGTAATGAAGAAGCTTTATGTACCCAGGAGAAAGAACTCTTTGAGAAGGAGATGTGGCTGTATAATAAAAACCGGGAAAAAATAAAAGATAGGGTAAAGAGTCAGAAATATTTCTTGCTAGAGAGAAGGGAGAAAGTGATACCAGTTTTGGTAAGAAAAATCAAGTCACATGAAGGAAAAGAGACATGTATGGTGGATAAGGTGTGGAAAATATATTACGACCAAGACAGGACCATGAGCGTTGTAGCTGAGTATGTGAGTTATATAGTACAAAATATGTAGAGCAGAAGAATAACTGGGGATTAGAAAGTTTAGTAAGGCATGAGTAAGTCGAGAAAAAGAAAAGTAAAGAAAGTAAAATGGATTGTGCACTAAGTCCAGATGGAGTAGAGTACAGATTTTTTTGAAATATCAAGGATGAGCAAAAGTATGCAGTACAGAGTATTATGAGTGGGTTGACGATCATAATCTCTTTATTATGCGTTTGAGACATGAATGCCGAAAAATTTATATTGGCATAAATCCACTGACCCGCTCATAATTCTTTGTAGTGCAAGATGATTTTTCTTCTCCATGTACTACAAATAATCAAAGTAAGTTTTTTTTTTTTTTTTTAGGCGATGTGGTGTTCTAGCTTTGAAAACTGGTGAAGCAGTGGGGGAGTGGTTGACATCTTGCGTATTCCCTGTGTAAGGGAAGCAATTTAATTCAAGCTGTTTTGTGTAGTTTAGTAGACAGCAGGTAGAAACAGGAGTTGAAACAAAGCCGTTTTATGCCCAACTGCTGTTGCTGTTAACTGGTCAGTGCTGTTTGTTTTTATTGTAGACCATTGTTAAGGTTGTGTCTTACACTATGGCACTGCTGAACCAGGAAATAATTTTGCCATTTTTTGAGCATATCGAGGTGCTCCATGTACTACAGTGGAAGTTATGAATAAGTGGTTTGAGCAGGGATTAAGAGGCAGAAAGATGTGTGGAGATGTACTAAGGTTTATTTTTTACAATGGGGTAGAAGAAAACGTAAGAAATTGGAGGCCACTTACTATATGATAATAATGAAGAAGAGATTTGGGAAAGTAATATGAGAGGCATTGAATGAAGGAATTTATGTGGAGGGAAGAGAGGAAAAGGGATATGTTGATTATAATAAAAGAGGTGGTGAGTGCACTGTAGTTGGCTGTGATGTGGAAAAAACATTCAACAGTATAGAACATGGTAGTATGTTGGAAATTCTAGTATGGAGTGGATGGAGGAGCTAGAACATTTGTTGCATTCAGTATATAGTAATATGTGGAATGAAGTAATTATTAATGGATGGCTTAGTCAGGGGTGTGTTTTAGAGGGCAATGAAGCAGGAGTGCACCTTGAGTAGAGTTTTATTTGGATTAGTTATTAATCTATTTTTCTTCTCAGCTGTTAATATTTGCTCTCTGTTTCAGTTGTCTGTTGGACTGTGTAATTTCAGTGATTACTCTGTGTTTGTGAATTAGGTCTATTTTTAATGAATTTCTTCACCCAGACTTTGGCTACAAATGGTCTGTTGTGATCAGTGCACAATCTTGTTAAACGAGCAAAATAAGTGTTGAGATGACAGAATGGAAAATAAGACATAGGCTCATAATTCCAGTATTTATGGCTTATGCTGCTTTAGTTAATGATTAAGAATGAAGTGTGGGTTAATGAAATGTTGAGAAACAGTTAAGGAAAGCAGGATTAGTGTTGAACAACAATAAAAGTAAAGGATCTGGAGATGCTGTAAAATTGGAGTGATATATTTCTTAAGGGTATGAGATAAGCATAATGGGGATTAAGTTTGGGAAGAGAGAGGTACTAGAAGAATAATGGAAGTATTAGAAGAAGTAATGACAGTAGCAGCTATATGAGGAGCTTTACAAATAACAGTTGCTAAAACATATTTAGTACATACATGTATGTTGGGGAAACTGAAGTACATCTGAGGGATGTACACATTTCCAATTTGTCTAGGAAAAGAATTATTAGAAATTGTTGATCTCCATTAAAAGAGGTGTGCTGCATTAAAAAAAAAGGAAGGAAGGATATGTTTAAAGAATTCCATTGTACATTTAATTTAAATTCGATTAATTTAATACTTAGCCATCCTGCAGGAACATTTGTATCAAGTAACTGGTGTCAAAGTCATAGTGTGAAATTAAATGCCAAAAATGCATTATTGTATCCTTTGAGAAGTCATGTACCCCAGGGAACTACCACATTGGCAATACTTCCCTAAGAGTAGGCCCAGTTGTTTGAAATTTGGGAACTTATATGGCCATTGAGATAACTTTTCACCAACATGTGTCTGTTATGTAAGAAACTCCTTCTATACTACACAGTTTATAAACAAATGAACTGTCTAGCTCTAGGGATGTCATTGTACCCCTTTATTCAGTCCTCATTAGGCGAATCATTAAATATAATGCCCCCTTTGTCATGTATCTGTCCAGACACATGCAACAACTGGAACGCCCATAGAGATGCCTTACTGAAAGGCTACAAGGCCTAAGCAACATGTCCTTCACGGACAAACTCAGTGCCTTGTTACTGTACTCAGTATCCTACAGACTGCTAAGAGTTGACCTGTGTCTGGCATACAAGGCATCCTCTGATCCATTACTGCTGGATTTACTGCACATTAGCAAGTAAAATGGCATCAGAAATACTTAGTCTAGGGATCTAAACCATTTTCTTGATATTGCAGAAGAGATTTGGAGGGAAAGGTGTATTTTGCGGAGGATACCACTGCTGTTGGACATACTCCCCGTTCACATAAAGCAGAGTTCATCCCTGTCTATTTTCACCTGCAACTTAGATCTGTGGATGGGAAACAGAAAATTTACCCTTGGACTAGCCCCTGTACAACTAATGGACAGAGGCAGCTCCTAAATGCTTTTTCCCCTGTATGGATCCCTCAAATTATCTATGGTACGATTCTAGTTATTCTAATTAGGTGTAATATATAATTATCAACCATGAGATGGATAGGGCCCATCTGTAACCAAATGGGGTAGGTAATTTTGAGCACAAAAAGGGAAATAGGCTAGGAGAGCTAACCCAGTGTTTACTTGTGAACCTTTTTGTTTATACTAGATACTGTGTAGGATGGGAAAAAAGACAAAAATATAGTAGAAATATGATGTGGGAGAAATAATAACAAATTTTGGATGGCAGAGAGCTGAATGAAAAAGGCTATTAAGGAAAACATGAGGTTAAAGAGTACAGTAAAAAAAAAATAAAAAGTAGGCAGATTAGGGAGTATAAATAAACAGTCCCTGTCAGTTGATCAAGTTTTCAAAACTTGAAATTGATATCGTCGAGACCATATGATCACTTTTTTGAAAACTCGAAGCTTTTGAATGGAGATCACGGTACAGTGCGAATCGGGAAATTTACCCTTTTCCTAACTATAGTGCAATCTCGGAGTTGGTATATACAATTAGCAGGGGATGTGAGGGGTGCAGGGGAGCCCCCCTGCAAAAATGTAAAAAAAAAATAGATTTTTGTGTTTAAAAATGTTCTGGATTTTGGAAACTCTGTCATATAGTCTCGACCATATGAATTTCAAGTTTCCGAAAACTCAATCAATTGACATAGATCCATAAATAAACATAAGAAAACATTTTGTTAAGAAATTATGGAGAAAATTTATTATGTGAAGTTGTGGGAAGTATTTAAAGGGCAATAAAAGAAAGGATAGATGGAAAATGGTGGTAGATTTGTTATGGAGATTAATGCAAGCATTACTGGACAAGAATAAAAATGAAATGCAGGGAGATGAGTGAAAGATCTCAGATATGCAAGGTGGAGAAATTTGTTGAACATGCAGTACTGGGATGAGATAGGTATATATTAAGTACTGGAAAGGTTTAAAAATGAATATCATTTTGAATGCTTTGAGAATATAGATTTGAATATGTTACAGGATTTATGATGCATAGGATATTAAGTACATCATGAATAATTTGGAATATTGGATAATGAAAAATTGCTGTATTATAAAATGTAACATTGTGAAGCTATGAGAAGAATACAGAAATGGTTATGAAGGAAGGAGTGGGGGGATGAAGTTTAGAATTCTAAAATATATTTAAATGGATTGCGCATGTGAATTTGCTTATTGTTCTTAACTGTGAAGTTATTTTGTAGCTTTTTGTGTTATGTAAAATGGTGACGTATATGTAGAAATGTAATGATGTAATTATAAATAATAAGCCCCTGCTCTTTTCTCATTTCTTTAAGTCCTTGGCCCATAGAATGTTCACATGTGCTAATACATAACTAGGATCCTTACAGCCTTGCTTTGGGAACAGAGAACGTGGATATTCTGCTGTCTTTCTGGGCAAGAAAGTTCTAAAATGGCATGGGTGGATGTCCGTACACTTCCTTTATAAAGCTAACATCTTACTACCGTTTCTCCCTCTACCTGCCTTATTTTGGTCTGTATTAAAAGACCGAAGAGGTGTTTCAGCGAACACCCCTTGGTCGACACGTAATGAGCAAACACACTAAAGCACGAATGCTCAAAACCGCGACTTCTTTCCCTGGGAAAGAAATCGCTTGGCCATCCCTGTGTGTTCGCCCCTTTCCTCACTGTAGTGCAATCTCAGAGTTGGTATATTTAGTTGGGGGGGTGTGGGGGGCACAGCCCCCCATGTTATGTTTTAAAGTGTGTGTTTGTGCTAGCGATTTCTTTCCTAAGGAAATAAACCACTGTTTTGAGTGTTTGCACTTTAGTGCGTTCGCTCATTACGTGTTGACCAAGAGGTGTTCGCCGAAATACCTCTTCGGTCTTTTAATATAGACCTCCTTATTCCTCCAACAACACCTTTACTCCTTTAAGCTATTTCTATTTCTTTTTTACCTCACTGCTTCTTCTTCTTTCCATAAACAAGTTCTACTCTATAATTGTTACATGCCTTCTGTGCCCTTGCTTTTATAACCTTGCCTCTCATGTACTAGAATTATGACACCTCTGGTTCATAATTCAAACTGATACTAATCTCTCAGCAGCCTACTGACAACAATCCAAACTTTTGATCTACCAGATCTCAGCAATTTACCTGGTCCTAGTTCAATTGTATCTATACTTGTTTGCACTAACCTTTAAATTATTGTTAATTTTTCTTTCTTATATCGATAATACATGCCTTCTGTGCCCTTGCTTTTATAACCTTGCCTCTCATGTACTAGAATTATGACACCTCTGGTTCATAATTCAAACTGATACTAATCTCTCAGCAGCCTACTGACAACAATCCAAACTTTTGATCTACCAGATCTCAGCAATTTACCTGGTCCTAGTTCAATTGTATCTATACTTGTTTGCACTAACCTTTAAATTATTGTTAATTTTTCTTTCTTATATCGATAACACCCACCACAGATCTATTTCTTTGCTTAGATATCATTAAGTCATTGTTTTTTAATAACTTATGTTTTGTATTTTGAATTTTTGTATTTTTAATTCAATGTTAAATTTTGTTATGTGGAGCTTTTCTCCCCGGGCCTCCGCTGAAAAATGGCACTTGCTTAGTTGGATTATCCCGGTCAACAAATGTCAAATAAAATAAATAAATAAAAATCCATGAGAGGTGAATGCCCTTTCAGCTTGGAGGGAGAAGTTGAAGAGCAGTGGGAGTCAGATGTTGGTCCTTCCATGTCTGAAATCCTAGTAGTAACCGTGTCTGCAACAGTGATTTATTAATCATTATTGTTACTGTACGCTTGTACACAGTTTTGTGTTAGGCTTCCTTAGCTTTCTTGGGGTGACAACAACCCAGTGAGTCAGGGAAAGAACTGGTGGACCTCTTGAAGGTTACACTTTGAGTCAAGGCCTGCTGTATATTGGATGAGAGCACTGCCTCCATTTTCTAATTTTCTTATAGAGAGCATGCATCTTGACAACACACACACATCATTTCTCATATTATTTATTACCTGCTGTTGCACCCAGTCTTCACTGCTAGGAGATTGTCTGTATCTCTTTCTTCCCTTAAGAAGGGTAGCCAGTTAAGACTTTTAATTTTTCCCCTTCTTCAGTCCTACCCTGCAGTTACCTGAGCTTATCACTGAACACCGGTTGATGGCTTTGCATTTAGGAACAAGGTCTTTGTGCCAGTGGATTGGCTTTATATTTATGCTCTCATACCAGAAAGGGCATGATCGTCCTCTAATTATATAAAGCATGCGGTTAGCTGATTGCAGATAAAATATTTTATGAAGAAATGAGGCAGGCATCAGTTAATTCCTCATTGACTTTCATGTATAGACCTTTGTTTCAACAGCACCTGGGCCTAGTTATGTTTGAGGGTATCTCGCTGGATTCATGTTGCTCATTTTTGGACCTTGACCTGCATCTGGTGATTTCTGTCAAGGCAATATTTTCATTTTGGCTAGTTGCTAAGTTACTGGAAAAATGATCAGAGATAGCTTAGCCTTCAACTCCAATCTCTTCTGTGATCCAGTTGGCCCCAGCTTAGTCGGAGCAGGAATGATCTCAGAACTTTAGCTTTGTCACTGGATCCAGGGGTTTATGTTCAACTCCTATGTTTTTGGAGCCTTCCCTTCCTCTCAGAACCTCTTTGGTGGACAGTTCGGCTCTGACCTCTGTGTTGAGGTGAGATCCTGGGAGATTGGATTCCCTCCTGTGCAGGTGGCTTCGGATCCTGCCAGGTCAGGGCTTCATTCTACCATAGCTTCTACCTTTGAGGTAGTTGAAAGAACATTTTCCACCTCCATGGACAAGACATCCTTGCCCCCTTCAGGGTCACCCCTTCATCAGCTGTCTACTGTTGATTCTGGGTCTTTTCATCCTATCCCATTGGGATAGCTGGTCTGATCAAACCTGGAGGCAGTCCTCATTCAGAACTCTGCTGGTATGTCCAAGTCCTCCCAGAACCTCCCTCCTGAGAACCTTCTTGAAACTGTATGTGTAAAAGGAGGCACTTAGAGTCTCCACAGGAGTCTTTAACCGAAGAGACTGACTTTGATGAAGGTGAAAAGTCCCCCAGATCACTTTTTGATGATGTCTCTTTCATTGAAATACTTGAATTTATGAAACAGAGTGCTGGTTGGTCTTCTGACCACCTTCCCAGGAGAAGTCAGTGTTTCTTGAGGCTTTCCGAGCTGGCTGAGCTATGTCTTGGGGAGTTCCCCTGACAGATGAGATGGTAGACCTCATCTCCTCTCGGGCTTGTAAAGATCCAGGTGTCATGGAGCCTATCCTCAAGAGACCAGATAAATACCTAGTTGCGCCAAAGGGTAAGGCCGATTGGAGCAAGGGTCCCTCAGTGGATGATATAGTATTTGTAGCAGTCACCAAGAAATAACTTGTGTTTTGGATGTTGGACAGATTTGTGAAGCATGTATAAGCCTAAGCGACCTTTGCCCTCAGACTACTGAAGTATTTGCACATATTGCGAGATTTCCGAGGGCATTGGTCAAGGAGTTTTCCAAAACTCTCTCAGGGTCCATGTCTGTGGAGGACAAGAAGACAGGTTTTTTGCAACTGGCCACCCTCTAGTCCCTGTCAGATGCCTCCATGAGGCAGATTTCTCCCACCTCAGAGGGAGCTTGGAGAATTGCAGGTTCAGGAATTGCTGCAAGAAGACATACCTGTGTGCACCTTTGTGACTTTGTGGTGCCCTTCAAGACTTCATCCATCAGTCCTCCTTTTGATGGATCCACCTTGTTTGGACCTAAGGTGAAGGAGACTGTCTCTGTAGGAGCAAGCAAGATGGTAAGATGTTACCTACCATGGGAATTAATTTTTCTCCCCCTCAAAGGACTTTATCCCAGAACCAGAGAGGAGGCAGAAAGATGTGGTTCAGAACGATACAAGGGTCTTCCCAGGACTCCTATGGAGACAGATTGCCCCTTGGCAGGGGAGGAAGCTCTAATGGAAGACATCGCCCCCATGGAAGAATAGGCCTACAGCATCAGGGCTTCAGAGAAACCTTTTCAGTACCCCTGAAGGGTTGCTTGACTGCTGCACTCTGGAGGCAAGTCGGTGGGGGGGGGGGGGGGGGCACTTGTCTCTGCATCCAGTAGCCTGGACAGCCATTGCCAAGGATACTTGGGTACACAGAATAATATCCAGAAGTTATTACATACCATTTTTCCTTCTACCTCCCCAGCAGAATAAAAGAATTCCCAACATTCTATTTTTTCAAAGGAAAGCAGCTCCCATAGAAATATAAAAGCTTCTGAGAAAGGACCCAGAACCTATTTGATATTCTTTTTAATGCCAAAGAAGACATGGGACCTGAGACCAATTATGAATCTCAGCAATCTAAATCAATTTGTAAAACACTTTTAAGTTAATGATGGTCACAGTTCAATCCATTCTGCCACTATTGCGGAAGGACAATTGGATGTGCTGCATAGATCTCCAAGATTTATTTATTATTTTATTTTATTTATTTTACATTTGTTGACCGGGAAAATCCGACTGGATACATGTCCATTTTCAGCAGAGGCCCGGGGAGAAAAGCTCCACATTTAACAGTTGATACATTGTTACATAGAAAAAAACTGATGTTAAATTAAATTAAACAACAATTATAGAATTTATAAAAAAGAAGAAGCCAGAGATACAGGCGTTAATAGTTACATACATAAGTAGTTGATAAAAAGAGGGTAATTAGACGCAGAACAGATATATGAATTGAAGAAAAACACTTAGTCATGCATAAAAGATAATACAAGACTAAGGAGGTTCAGAGGGAAGAGAAATACAAGGGAAAAAAGGGGAAAAGAAAAGAAGCTGACATGGTAGATTCCATGGGATTCTTTTGAGAGAAGAGAGGTGAGAGAAGTGAGTTAACTCAAGGCAGTTAGTCAGGGTGTGAGCATTGGCATAACCAGTGGGACTTGAAATATTGGAATAGACTTTTTTAAAGTATGATAGAGAGGTATTTGTGGTAATACTGGTGGGAAGGGAGTTCCATATATTAGCAGTAGTGTTAGCAAATAGAGCATCTCCACTTGCATTGTTGGATTTAACGCTTTGAATAAGTATTCTGTTTGAGGAGCGTAGGCTATTTAGGTTAGTATAAGGAATGACTAGGCTCTTTAGAGCAGGGGTTTTCTCAGGATGGGTAAGTATTTTATATGCCTCAGTAAGTTGAGACAACTGAAGGAGGTTAGTGAGTTCTATCCATCCAAGGTCTTTTAGGTTATTGCAGTGGTGTGTTCTATATGGTGAACCATTTGCAAATCTGGCAATGTGATTTTATGAACATGAGAGTTTATTTAGCTCAGTTTTATTCAGCTTAGTGAACATTGGGGATGCATATAGAAGTGTGGATAATAAGTGGGTACGGGCAATAGTTGTTTTTGCCATAGGTGTTAGAAAGGCTTTGATTCTATATAATGATCCTAGTTTCCTGTTGACAGTTTTGATAGTAAGATTAATATGTATATCATATTTAAGTTTATTGTCTATGGTAACTCCTAGTAGTTTAGTATGGGGGTCAGGTGTTATAATTGTGCCATTATTTGAGTGTATACTAAAGTCTATGAAGGGCAGTTTTTGGGTAGGGTGAAAAAGAAGCAGTTTGGTTTTTTTGGGATTAAGAAGTAGCTGTCTTCCTGTTAGCCAGTTTTCAACAGCTGTAAAGCAGGATTGAGTTTTAGCTAATAGATTGTCTAAAGAGGTGTCCGAACAGACTAAGGTCGAATCGTCAGCATATTGTATACAGGTTGCGTTAGGGATGGCTTTGTGTAGGTCGTTAATAAAGATTGAGAAGAGAAGTGGACCCAGTATGGATCCTTGTGGCACACCTATGGTATTTGGTAGGAGATTGGAAAGTTGATTTTGCCAGAGTATTGCTTGTTTCCTATCAGAGAGGTAAGCTTGAAACCAGTCTAAAGTTAGATTGTCAAGCTGTAAAGTTTTTAGAGTATTATGAAGTAGTTGGTGGTTAACCATGTCAAAGGCCTTTGAAAGATCCAGAAAGAAAGCAGATGATATTATTTTGTTATTACGGTTGCAATTTATAGTATCAGTAAAAGAGAGTAGTGCAGTAGTTGTGCTGTGGTTGGGTCTAAATCCGTGTTGTGAGTTTGTCAGTAGTTTGTTCTGGGTTAGATAGTAAAGTAGTTGTTTATGTATACATTTTTCCATGATTTTGGCAAGAGGGGACATTATGGCTATTGGTCTATAGTTGGACAGTTCAGTGGAAGAGCCACCTTTATGAAGAGGTATAACATGGGATGTTTTCCAAATTATCGGGATGGAAGATTCCAGGATGGTACGATTTATAAGTATTGATATGGGGTAGGCTATTACATTTGCTGCTTTCTGTAAGTATTCAGCTGGGAGAAGGTCAGCGGAGGGGGTAGTAGGTTTAAGTTTTTGTAATAAGGATCTTATGCTAGTTGTTGGGACAGGTTGTAGAGTGAAAGTGGGTCTAGTTACTGGAATATCCTCCGTCACAGGACTGTATTTAGCAGATAGTTGGTTAGCTAAGGTTTGTATAGTACTCGTGAAGAATGAGTTAAAGGTGTTAGCTACTTCTAATGGAGTTTTATCTGATACCGTTTCTGGGGTGGGAGTTGAAGACTTGCCTGGGCGTAAGAGGTTGTTAAGACCTGCCCAAAATTTTTGCGGGTTGTTTTGGTGTTTGTTTTGTAGTTGGCAGTAGTAACTTTTTTTGTCAGCTAGTATTGCTTTTTTTGTGTCATTTCTTTTTTGTTGAAATATGATGCGGTCTCGGGATAATTTAGTTGCACGCCAGGTTTCCCAGGATTTGTTTCTATTTTTAATTTTAGATTTGGTTTCCCTTGTAAGCCAGGGTGCAATGTTTACTTTGGTCTTAATTAACCTTTTTGGAGCATGGTTATCAAGTATGTCTAGGAAGGTGGTATTAAATCTAGTTACTGCTTCTTCAAGGGGGAGATACTTTAGTGGGGCCCAATTACAAGATCTGAGTTCTTCTTGGAATTTTGTTAGGTCAAATTGCTTCTTGTTTCTAATTGACCTGTACATGGGAGTGGTAGATAGGCCTATTTTATTTTTTGTTATGTATGTGATGAGGTGGTCGCTTAGGTCATTTGGTGCAGTCCCAGACTTATAAGTTTGTGGCTTATACATAAGTATATGTACTGTTATATCAAGATACACGGGCACTGCAGGAGATGCTAAAGCTTATAGCTGGGTACCACTCAGTATCCGTTCGCAGCCCTGCCCTTTGGTTTCACCACAGTTCCAGAGTGTTCACTAAGTGCATGGCAGTGGTCACAAATGACTGGAGACTGCATTGGTTCTGTGTGTTTCCTTACCTAGACGACTGGCTCCTTTCTGCTTCCACCAAGCCTCTACTGATTCAGGCCAGTGTTTATTTGCTCCGTCTGTGCCTTTATCTCTGCATTACAGTAAACTACACTAAGCATCAGCTGTCCCCTACTCAAGCCCTGGAATTCATTGTTGCTCATCTGGGTATGGTGACACAGATCGCAAGCTTACCACAGACAAGGTTAAGCAATCTGTGGAACCAAGCATTACACATTGTCTATTCTTTCCAATACCAGCTAGGCTGGTATGACAACTTCTCAGATCCATGGCAGCCTCTATAGTTCTGGTATCTTTAGCCTGTAGCAGAAGCAGTTTGCATGAGTACCAGTCGTTCACTGCCAAAAGTTGAATTTCAGCAGAAAATGTCTAAAGCTAAGTACACCATTGGAGACCCTTTTTTTCTTGCTCTAACAGATGCCTGAAAAAGTTAACAATTGTCTTGCCTGTGGAAAGCAGATCCCACACCGAGACTTTCATTCTTACTGCATCACTTGTTTAGGCCCAGACCACGACATCCCTCGTTGCCGGGTCTGTGCCCTCTTTAATGCGAGAACCATTCACCATAGAGCTCTTTTTGTAGACAATTATTTTTGTATTCTGTCTTCTTATTCTGATATGGTGTCCGTCAGCCAACAATCCGCCGACATTCCGAAAAACATAAAGATAGAGACAGGCCACACAAGGCTAACCCTTCTGATGACACTACCGCTAAGCAAGTTGTCGGTCCTCCGGAATTCATTGAGGTTCTTTTGCAGCCCCTGATGCCCGACTTACTTTCTATGCAGGCCTCTGCCGAGACCCTTTCGGAGTCCGGTATTGCACAGAAATCCACTTCGTCTTCTGAGCCTTTGGATATCTCTGCCTTGGTTGGGTCCGGAGCCGCAATGCAGGCACAGGCTTTTGAGGATGCCGTTCGCACTACCGATTCTAGACTAAAAATGGCATCTTCTCTTCCGACTACCATTTCTTAGGGACCGACAGATTCTCTCAGGCCTCGAAGCCAGGCCACTGCTAGGAAATCTACTTCTAGCCACCAATCTTGATACTGCTCCCCCACCCCAAGCTCAAATGCTTAAAATGGTGGAGGATCTCATCTCTCTTATCCGAGATACTCAGGCCCCCACTCCAAAAGGAAAAGGCTTCTTTCTCCAGAAACTTGTCAGACCAAGAGTCTGAGGAATCTGATTATTCTGCCTTTTAAGAGGAACAACAGCCCTTAACTGCTTATGAGGATTCAGATGCAGAGGAATCCATCCAGTCTGCCTCCCATCCAAAGGAGCTCTGTTTCAGGGAAACCCTTCACTCCCTCAGGGAACATTTTCAGTGGAAATGTCAGGACTACTCACAGTTAAAGAAATGACATGGAGAGTTTCTGGACCTGCCCCAGCACAGAACCATGGCCATTCCACCTATTCTAGAAGTGGTGGATGATGTTTTCCTTGAATCCAGTTTAGCCCCTGATGCCCTGCCTCCTGCTCCAGCTAAACCTGACAGGTACTACAGAGTACCGTATTCTCACAAATACCTGTACAGGAAACCCGACTGCTGCAGACCCTGAGGTCATTACACAGGGACCCAGAGGAGCTAAGGCTAGATCTGCCAAGAATCCTCTTCCCTCTGACAAAGACTCCAGAGCTCTGGACAGATGGGGTAAAAAAGTATACACCTCTGCAACCTTAGCTTTCAGAGCACTCAGTTGTCAGTTCCATATGTTAAAATATCAACAGCACACTTTGGAACAATTAAAACAGAAGATTGCTACCTCTCCTGACGGTGCCAACTCAAAGGAACTGGCAGAATTACTACACTCTGCTGGTCAAGTGGACAAGCACTCATTACAATGTGGATATGATACCCTAGAAGCCTCTAGCAGGGCAGCAGTGACAGGATCTGTTCTTAGAAGACATGCATGGCTGAAGGAACAACCTCTCCCTGATCATGTCAAGTCTAAGCTTTTTGATGCACCCCTAGATAAGGAACGCCTGTTTGGGGGAAAAGCAGAAGAGGTGCTTAAAAAGATGGAAGACGAAGCAAAATCTATGCAAACAGTAAAATATTTCTTTCATGTTCAACCACCCAGATTCAGCAGGAACTTTCCCTCTAAGTACTGGGCCTTCCCTGCACCCAGCAGACAGGGCCAAAGTAAGCACCACAGGGACATGACATCCAGGCACCTATCCCACAGCCTGCAAAGAAGCAAACAGTGGACCATTTCCACCTCAAAGGCAGGAATTCTAAGCCAAGCTTCTATGATAAGCACCTCACAATGACTCCTCCTTTGGCCTTCTTTCACTCATCTAAAACTAGGAGGAAGGCTCACCCTCTTCAAGGACATTTAGGTCTCTATAACCAAGGACCAATGGGTATTAAAAATCATTTCTCAGGGATACAGATTCTCCTTCAGCGAACTCCCTATTCCAAGAGGGTACCCAGACCTCCCCCCAAACCAGTGAGCAGAGGCATTAAAACAGGTAAAAACACTAATATCCCACAGGGCAGTAGAGCCTGTCCCTCCAGATCAAACAGAAAAAGGTTTTTATTCCAGGCTATTCTTTGTTCACAGAAAGGAGGGCACTTGGTGCCCCTCCTGGATCTCTCCAAACTAAACACCTCCTTGGTAATCCCCCGATTCAAAATGCTAACCTTGCAGCAGCTCCTGCCTTATGCTCGCACAAAATGCCTGGCTGGTCACACTAGACCTAAAAGATGCCTACCTCCACTTCCCCGTCAGGGAATCGTGTAGAAAATTCCTGCGATTCAGAGCAGGCAGTCAGCACTTTCAGTTCTCTGCACTGCCCTTTGGCTTATCTACTGCTGCCAGAGAATTCACCAAATGCTTGGCCCTGCCTGTAGCATTCTGCAGACAGAGAAATATACAGAATTTACCCTTACCTAGACGACTGTCTCATTCAGGCGAACAGCAAAGAAATGTTGCTCCAGGATCTTCTCTTTGTCAAAAAACTCCTAACTTTCCTAGGGTTCACCATCAATGAGAAAAAATCAAAGAAGCAAAACCCCACCAGGAAGATTGTTTTTCTGGGGGCTGTGCTAGACACAGCAACCCTAATGGCCTTCCTATCCCCAGAAAAGCAAAGCTTCCTGCCTCTCTACTACTTCACCCAGCTGGCTTCCAGAAGTCACCTCACTGTGAGAAAGTTCCTGCAAGCCTTGGGATACATGGCATCTTGCATCCCTCTTGCAAGGCTTCACATGAGAAAGCTTCAGTGGTACTTAGAACCTTTGGTCTTAGCACTCTCACTCCCTAGAGACTACTCTCCCACTGATCCCTTGCATAAGGGATGAATTTCTCTGGTGGGCATAGGCCTGTGCCATGAACAAGGGTCTTCCCTTCATCCTCCACCCTTCTGGACAGACCATCACCACCGACACCTCAGACATAGCTTGGGGTGCTCACCTAGCAGGTAGGTGTACCCAAGGCCTTTGGAATGCCCAGCAACTTCACTTACACATCAACCAGAAAGAAATGATGGCAGTGCAAAATGCTCTGACTTCCTTCCAACCCCATCTCAGACCAGGGGTGGTCCTTATAAAAACAGACAACACCACAGTAATGTGGTACATCAACAGTCAGGGGGGCACCCAAACTTACCCCCTGTGCAGGTTAGCCATGAGTCACTGGTTTGCAGCCACCTCCATGGGGCTGCACCTAATTGCCCAATACTTACCAGGGATCAACAACACACTGGCAGATCACCTAAGCAGAAACTTACTGGACCCCCACGAATGGCAGCTCCACAAAGAAATCTTTCTGCAAATCACCCAGGAGTGAGGGACCCCAGAGGTGGACCTCTTTGCCTCGCACCTCAATCACTAGCTGCACAAGTTTTGTACCAGGGAGTATCACCTCCTAGCATGAAAGGTGGATGCTTTGTCCTTCCCTAGAACTCTCTCTTTGTGTACACATACCCTCCTCTGCCTCTTATTCCCAAGGTTCTGATCAAAATAAGAGAGGAGAGACCAAAGGCCATCCTCGTCACTCCAGATTGGCCCAGACAGCATTGGTACCCCTTACTATGCAGTCTGACCTTACAGCTCCTGAAGCTCCTTCACCTGAGCTCAGACCTCTTGACCGAGGAGAGGGGGAAGGTACTTCTCCCAGACCTACAGACTGTCAAACTTTCAGCATAGCTGATGCACTAAAAACTAACAAGAAGTCACTGTTAACCAAACAGGTCCTGGATATCACCACAGAGGCCAGAAGGCCCAGCACAAGAAAATCTTATGCAGGAAAATGGAAAAGATTCTGCTCTTGGAAACAATCAAAAGGGGGCATTACCTCCCAACCTTCCATCCCTCTCATCCTGGATTACTTAGCAGAGTTGCTCAATAGTGGCCTCTCCTTCTCCTCTATTAAAAGCCATGCCTCGGCCATCTCTGCCCATTATGATTCAGACCCACCCCTCTTCTCTCATCCTTTGATTAAGCAATTCCTCAGAGTAGCTTCTAATATCAGGCCACCCAGAAGATGACCTATTCCACCCTGGGACCTGAATTGTGTGTTAGAGAAACTGACACTGCCTCCTTTCGAGCCTGCCACTTCAGCAAAATTGAAATACCTCTTCTGGAAGACTGCCTTCCTACTAGCTATCACTTCAGCCAGAAGGGTCTCAGAACTTCAAGCTGTCATGTCTGTCGAGCCCTTCATAATTTTCCATGCAGACAGAGTCTCCCTGAATACTAATCCCTCCTTTATGCCCAAGGTGGTATCTGATGTGACCCTTAACCACCTTAATACACCTTCCCACCTTCTTTCCCAACCCTCAAAACAAGGGCGAAAGAATTCTACACTAACTAGATGTGTACAGACAACTCAGATACTAGCTGGACTGCACTAAGCCTTTCAGAAAAACTGACCAGCTTCTTGTAAGCTTTGCCCCAGGGGCAGAGGGGAAGCCCATCTTCAAACAAACCATCTCCAAATGGATTTCATACTGTATCCATTTTTGCTACAGGCTATATGGGAAGCCCATCCCTAAGTTGATCCATATCCACTCCACTAGGGCAACCTCCACTTCCGCTGCCTTTCTCAGAGGAGTACCTACCAGGGACATCTTGGAAGCAGCCACCTGGACTTATGTCCATACCTTTACAAAGCATTACCACCTACCTCTCTTTTCTAAGTCTAGGGCAGGGTTTGCCTCTGCAGTTCTGCAGACCCTCCTGACCAATACCCTTTACCTCAGCTTTGGGAATCCTCCCACAGGTGATGACTGCAACGGTGAAATACGAAGAACATAGTACAGTTGTGTACACTTACCATAAATGTAGATGTTCGAGTGTATTCACTGTTGCACTCCTGGTTTTCCTCCCTCCATCCACCATTTAACATCTTCCCCTAGGGCACACATGCTTCCCATTGTGGCTCTTAGCCATTAGGACCACTTCTCTCTTTTCCCTTGTGTTTCTGACGCGTTAGGGCAAGAAAAACTGATATAATGACGTCGGCTGACTTGCTTTATAGCACTGATGACCTGATGTCAGTCTGCAAGCGACAGCAGCTGATGCAGAAATACATTGACTCTGGTATTCAGGCCGGCCGAGAGCTACCACAGCAGGCTTAACCCACAGGTGATGACTGCAACCATGAATACACTCGGACATCTACATTTATGGGAAGTGTACACAACTGTACTTTTCTCCACTTCCTGTAATGGCTAGAAACTTCAGGCTTTCTTCCTCAGTTCATCACATCCTTGCATCATCCCAGAAGGTTTATACGAGAAAGATTTATAAGAGCAAATGGAAAAAGCTTTTCTTTTTGGGCTATCCCAGCTGTTCTTGACTTTTCCATTTTCAATGGTGGAGCTAGTTACTCGACAGCTGAGGTCCAACTTGCTGCTATTTCTAATTTGCACTTTATTTATTTATTTGCTTGCTTGCTTGCAGTTTGTGTACCAGTGTGGTCCATTGGGCCACGAGGAGCCCATTTTCAATGGAGGTCTGGGGAGAAAAGCTCCAGAAATGCAAATAGTAAATAGTAGTAAGTAATAGAATTACAAAATAACAGTTACAAAATTTCTAAGTTACAAAACTCTTAATGAGACACTAGAAAAAAAAATCACAATGTTAACAATAGTTACAATAAATTGGCATTTGAGGGAGCAAATGCATGAAAAACCTCATTATAAACAATTTTAAGGAAGTATAAAAGAGTACCAGTTCCTTCAGGAAATTATAGGCTAAAGGAGGCTATTAGCAGATATGTTTGATATAGGGAGAAATTGTAGTTAGGGATGTTACGCAGGATGAAAGCAGGAGCATGCCCATTGTGAGATTAGGTGTTAGTGAAGAAGAGTTTTAAAGATCGAGAGACTGTTAGTGGTATGGATAAGAGGTGAGAGAGAATTCCAGTGGCGTGCTAAGCAGAAGGAAAGAAGATGTAAGTTCATGTAGATGTTCTTCGTGTTTTACTGTAGCAGTCATCACACTTGGGTTATCTGCCTGCAGGTAGCCCTCAGTTGGCCCGAATACCAGAGACTTAGTATTTCTGCGTCGAATGCTGTTGCTTCTTCCATGTCGTCAAGGGTATAAAAACAGACAGCCAATGCCATTATATCAGTCTTTCTTGCCGAGGTGGAAGCAGAAGCAGTTCGCAAGTGCCGGTCGGCCGCTACCTGAATTTTTCATTTTTGTGTTGAATAATCCTGAAGTCATGTAAAGTTAAGTACCCAGTTGGGGATCCTTTTTTCTTGCCCTAACCGATGTCAGAAAAAGTTAACAGTTGTCTTGCCTGAGGAAACCAAATACCTCACAGAGATTTTCATTCTTTCTGCATCACCTGTTTAGGCCCAGACCATGACGTCCTTCTCTGTTGGTTTTGTGCCTTGTTTAACGCCTGAAACATTCATTGTCGGGCTGTCTTTGTCGCTAAATTCTTTCTCTGTCTATCTCCGTATTCTGAAATGGCTTCGGTAAGCCATCCGACTACCGATCTTTTGAAAAAAACATAAAGATAAAGACAGAGACGGACTGCATAGGTCCAAAACTGCCAACAACGCTTCTGTTAAAATAGTCGCCAGTCCGCCGGTACTCAGTGAAGTGCCTTTGCAGCCCCTGTTGCCCACGAGATGCTGCTTCGACTTTGGAACCAGCGGATGTCTCTACCTTAGATGGGTCCAGAGCCACTGTGCAGGCAGCGGCTTCTGAGGGAGTTTTTTGTCCTACCGATGTTCGAATCAAACAGACAACTTCTTTTTTAATCAAAACTACAGAGTTTCTTAGGCCTAGAGTGCACTCTATGCCTAGAAAACCGACGACCAAAGCGCATGCTCAGGCACCCATGCCACAAAAACAAATGCATAGAATGGCTGAAGACCTTATTACACTGATTAGGGGAAGCCATCCTTCCCCAGCTAAGAGACAAAGACTCCAGTCCCCTTCAGGTTCTACAGACCAGGAGTCCGATGACTCTGACCTTTCTGATTATGAAGACATGCCCTTATTCGCCTATGAGGATTCAGATGCAGAGGAATCCATTCCCTCTGTCTCCCCTCCAGAGGATTTCTCTTTTGGTGAAACCTTGCATACTTTAAGAGAGCATTTCCATTGGGAATGCCAAGACTATCCTCAGTCAAAACAGAGACTAGGAGAATTTTTAGAGTTGCCTCAGCACAGGCTTTTAGCTATACTCCCTGTCCTGGATGTTGTGGATGATGTTTTTATTGACTCCAGTCTTACTCCAGACACTTTACCTCTGGCCCCTAGGAAACCAGACAGGTACTACAGAGTACCTGATTCTCACAAGTTTCTTTTCAAAAATCCTACTGCTGATCCAGAGATCATTTCCCAGGGACCTAAAGGTGTTAAGGCTACTACAGCCAAAAATCCTATCCCTTTAGACAGGGATTCCAGAGCTTTGGACAGATGGGGTAAGAAGGTATATACCTCTGCAACTCTTGCTATCAGGGCATTGAATTGCCAGTTTCACATGCTGAAATACCAGCAACATATTACGGAACTTATTAAACAAAAAGTGGTAATTTTTCCAGATTGTGCAGAAAATAAAGAATTGCAGGACCTTATGCATACTGTAAACCAAGTTAGTAAGTATACTTTGCAGTGTGGCTTTGATGCCCTGGAAGCATCTTGCAGGGCAGCAGTCACTGGCTCTGTACTGAGAAGACATGCTTGGCTGAAGGAGCAGGCCTTGCTAGATCATGTCAAATCTAAATTACTAGACACTCCTTTAAATAAGGACCGTTTGTTAAGCACCAAAGCAGAAGTAGTTCTTAAAAAGATGGAAGAAAAGGCTAAATCTATGCAAACTGTTAAGAATTCCTACAAGTGCAACCACCTAGATTCAGTAGGCATTGCCCTTCATAACACTGGTCCTTTCCAGCCCCCTCCAGGCCTTCCCAAACAAGACCCAGAGGAAACGAATCACCCAGACTACAGTGTCTGGGTATGCAGAGATCTAAGCAATGGAGCGCCACCACCCCTAGAGCAAGGAGTGGTAAGCCACCTCCTTATGGAAAAAGCTCACAATGACTTTTCAGCTCTGCTTCCCAGCCCTGTCCAATTGCTTGTGCCCCTAGGAGGAAAACTTGCCCTTCATGCAAAAAACTCAATGTCCATCACTCAGGACCGATGGGTCCTCAACATTGTAACCCAGGGGTACAAATGTTATTTTCATTCACTGCCAACCCCAAACAGGTTTCCAGATCTTCCTCCAAACCAGCAGGCAGAGGCTCAAAACCAAGTACTTTCCCTGCTCAGTATCAGAGCTATTCAGCCTGTTCCAGTAAAACAGAGGGTCAAGGATTCTACTCCAGACTATTCCTGGTACCCAGGAAAGAGGGCTCTTGGCACCCAGTCCTGGATCTTTCCATTCTCAACACCTTCCTGGTGGTCCCAAAGTTCATGATGCTTACCCTGTAACAGCTTCTCCCTATGTTAGCCAAGGATGCCTGGTTAGTCACCCTAGACTTAAAAGAAGCCTATCTGCACATTCCCATAAGGGAGTCATGCAGGAAAGATCTGTGTTTCAGGGCAGGGTCTATGCATTATCAATTCTCTGCACTTTCCTTGGGCTTATCTACTGCGCCCAGGGTATTCACAAAATGCCTGGCTCCAGCCATTGCATATTGCAGGCAGAGAAATATCCAAATTTACCCGTACTTGGGTGACTGCCTGATTCAGGCGGACAGTCAGGAGTTGCTGCTTCAGCACCTGACATTTGTAAAAAGCCTTCTGACTCCATTGGGGTACACCATCATCGAAAAGAAATCACAACTGGTACCCAGTCAAAAGATTGTATTCCTGGGAGCAAGCTTGGACACAACTTCCCAGATGGCATTCCTCACTTCAGAAAAACAGGTCTATCTGACAGACTACTTCAAACAAATGGCCACCAGAACCCAGCTATCTGCAAGAAAAATACTGCAAGCCTTAGGGTTCATGGCCTCATGTATTCTACTAATTCCATATGCAAGACTGCATATGAGGAAACTTCGGTTAAAAGTCTTTGGTGCCAACATTCTCAGGACCTGGAAACAGTCATTCCTATCTTACCTTGTCTAAGGACAGAGTTCCTTTGGTGGGCAGAAGCATGCAACCACAACAAGGGACTGCATTTTACTCAACCCCATGCTGCCCAGACCCTAACCACAGATGCATCAGATTATGCATGGGGGGCTCACATGGCGGGCAGATATATTCAGGGCCACTGGAGCCCAAGCCAAATTCTCCTGCACATCAATCAAAAAGAGATGCTAGTTATACAGAATGCTCTGACAGCTTTCAGATACGTACTCTTTCCAGGACAACTGCTGATAAAAACAGACAACACCACAATTATGTGGTACATCAGCAAGCGGGGGGAACCCATTCTTACCCACTCTGCAGGTTAGCCATGGCCCTGTGGAACACGGCCTTGGACAACCAAGTTCATCTACAAGCTCAATTCCTGCCAGGCAAACAAAATTCACTGGGAAACTACTTAAACAGAAATATCCTAGACCCACATGAGTGGAAATTGGAGCCCAGCACCTTCAACCTTTTGATCCAGAAATGTGGGACCCCAGAGGTGGATCTCTTTGCCTCCCCCGACAACCACCAGTTAAGCAAATTTTGCACCAGAACCCTCACAGCAGGGCATGGAAGGTGGATGTCCTATCCTTTCTATGGGAAAACCTCTCAGTCTGTGCCTTTCCCCCTCTGCCCCTTATCTCAACAGTATTATTCAAGTTAAAACAAGACAGGCCAAGGACAATTCTGATTGCCCCGGACTGGCCATGCCAGCACTGGTACCTACTCCTGCACAGCCTGACAATGGTGCTACATACCGCACCAGCAACCCTAAGAACGTCATCCTTGAAGCCAGAAGGCCCAGTACTAGGAAATCCTATGCTGAAAAGTAGAAATGGTATTGTTCTTGGGTTCAGTCTAAAGGAAAGGGCACAGCACTGCCCTCCTTACCTCTAATCCTGGATTACCTAGCAGATCTATTACACAGAGGCCTATCCTTCTCCTCCATTAAGATCCATGCCTCTGCCATTTCGGTTCATTACAATACTGAGCCACCTCTATTCTCTCACCCTTTCATCAAACAGTTCCAGAGAGGGGCAAACAACTTAAGGCCACCAAGGAGAGCACCCACCCCCGCTTGGGACCTTAACTTTGTTCTGGAAAAGCTCATGCTTCCACCTTTTGAACCTCCTGCTTCAGCAGAGTTAAAATACCTCTCTTGGAAAACAGCCTTGCTTCTAGCCATCACTTCAGCTAGAAGAGTGTTTGAGTTACAAGCACTGATGGCTGTGAAACCCTTCATTATTTTCCATGCTGACAGGGTTTCCCTCAGAACTAACCCTTCATTTATGCCTAAAGTGGTGTCCAGTGTGGCTCTGAACCAATCCATCCATTTGCCAACCTTCCCTAATCCTCAAAATAAAGGGGAAAGGATCCTGCACTCTTTGGATGTGCACAGACAGCTCAGATTCTACCTTTGTAGGAATAAGCCTTTCAGAAAAACTGACCAGCTGCTAGTCAGCTTTGCAACAGAGGCATAGGGCAAGGCCATTTCAAAACTGATAGCTCACTGCATCCATTTCTGCCTGCTACAAGCACCATGGAAAACCAACCCCTCAGGGGGTCAGAACACATTCCACTAGAACTACATCTACCTCTACAGCATTTCTCAGGGTAGTCCCTACAAGGGACATACTGGAAGCTGCTACCCGGAGTTCTGTACACACCTTCAGCAAGCATTACCACCTGCCTATCTTTTCCAAATTCAGGGCAGGATTTGCTACAGCAGTCTTGCAAGGCCTACTAGCCAGCCCTAATTCTTCTTGACTGCTACCACCCTTCCTCAGCTTTAGGAATCAACCCAAGTGTGATGACTGCAACATTGAAACACGAACAACATAGTGCAGTTGTGTACACTTGCCATAAATGTAGATGTTCGAGTGTATTCACTGTTGCAGTCCTGGTTTCCGTCCCTCCAGCCTTGTTTTTTCTCTCTCTTTATCTCTCCTCTCTGTGGCTATTCTTACTGGTATTGGTATTTACTTTTTACTGGTGGTGTTTTCCCCACCTTATACTAGCTCCCTGTTTGGGGGATCCTGACATTTGGGGCAAGAAAAACTGCTGTAATGGCATCGGCTGCCTGTTTTTATACCCCTGATGACCTGACGTCATGAAAGAAGTGACAACATCCGACACAGAAATGCTAAGTCTCTGGTATGGGCTGACTGAGGGCTACCTGCAGGCAGATAACCTAAGTGCGATGACTGCAACAGTGACTACACTCGAACATCTACATTTATGGTAAGTGTACACAACTGTACTGTCTATTAGATTTTGGGAGTTGGATTGTAGGTATCTGTTCGGAAGATGTATTTTGAAGGTAGAGGCAAGGGAGGGGCAGAGATAGGGTTTATAAATAAGTTTGTGTGCTTGGATAAGTTGCATATAGGTAAGATAATTGGGCAGTTCAAGCCAGCTCAGCTGGTGCAGGGAGATGCAGTGATGGGTATGGGATCTGTGGCCAGTTGCAAATTTTGAAATTTTATAGCAATAGGAGGAGAGTTTTGATTTGAGGAAGGAATGCAGATTGGTAAGGATAGAGGCACCATACAGAAGGGAAAGGATGAGGTATGTTTTAGCAAGAACGGGTCTGGTGGAGGGAAGAGATGAAATGGTAGTGGCAATAATGCATGCCTAGTTTCTTGTGAGTTTTTTTATGTTTAGTTGGTCGTCATTTAGGATTCCTAGTAGTTTGGTAGTGGAGACTGTTTCAGGAGGAGTGTTATTTTTGCTGGTAATAGAGAAAGCATTTTTATCCTGGGTAATGCTTTTAGAAGGAAAAATAACATTAGTTTAGTTTTAGTAGCATTTAGTGCTAGATGGTTTTCTAGCATCCATTTTTCTGTGGAGGAGAAGGCATCTTGGGTTAATTTTATTAGGGCAGAAGTGGAGTTTTCAGAACAGATTATTGTAGAGTTATCTGCGTATTGGATGAGGTTAGCATTAGAGATGATATGGTAGACATTAATGAAAATATTAAATAGAAGGGGGCCTAGAATTGAGCCTTGGGGGCATACCTGTGAGTGTGTTTTGGAATGGTGAAATAGCTTTTTTCCCCTTAACTGCTTGTTGCCTATTTGATAGGTAACTGGTGAACCAGTTTAGTTAGAGAGTTTAGTAAGAAGAAGGCTATGAGAGATGGTATCGAAGGCCTTAGAGAAGTCTAGGAGGAGGGTAGATACAATGTGACCAGAGTCACAGGCTATGTTTACAGTTTCTAGGAAGGAGAGGAGGGCTGTTGTGATGATATGGCCAGGACGAAATCCATGCTGGGTGGGAGTAAGAGGTGAAAACCTTTCTTCTTTGGCCTTTCTGAGATTTAAGGTTTTTCTTAAAGACCCCACTTCTCATTGGGATTTAACAGTAATTCTCAAGCTTTCACCCAACCTCTCTTTGAGCTTTCAGTGAAGGTAAACTTAAAAGTTCTTATCATGGAAAACTCTTTTCCTGGTCATCATATTTTGCTACATCCTTAGTGACGGTGTTCTCGATAAGATTGTACAACTTTGTGTATAAACTACGTGCCTTTACATTATTTATTGTAAATTATGTACTCACTTTTTAATATTGTACTATAGTTTGCATTTGTGATAACTGTGCAGCTTTTCTCCCCAAGCCTCTGCTGACCCAGTCAACAGTTGTCAAATAAATGAAAAAATAAATAGGCTGGATGAGTATCAGAACTCCAGGGACGTTTTTTCCAGCCACTGTATCTGATTTTTTGTAAGGACAGTGGTATCCCTTTGGACTAAATCCTTCTTTCCTACCCAAGGTGGTGTCAGAAAAAACTGTCAAACAATCTGTCTACCCGTTTTCTTTCCAAGTTTTTTCAAGAAGGGAGAATACATATGCTGCACCTTTTGGATGTTCATAGACAACTTAGATAATCACAGAACTAAAAATCTCAGAAAATCAGACCAATTGTTTGTTTCTTTTTCCGACGCCAAATTGGGCAAAGCAGTATCCAAAGTACCATTAGCTAGAGGACTCATGATTGCATTTCCTTTGTAAGAGTAAAAAATTGACATTAGCCAAATCACCTAAGGCTCATTCCACCAGATTTATGTCCACATCAACTGTTTTGTTGTCCAGAGCTTCTGTAGATGACATTTGTGCAGCTGCCACTTGGGCAACTACTCATACCTTTATAACTCATTGCAAATTGTATCTAGGAATAGGGCAGCATTTGGCACTGCTGTAGTCTGAAGTATTCTTCCTTGAAGACCACCCAGGTTTTCTGTAGCTGGAGACTCTGTCCAGTTGGTTGAGGAATAGACAAAAAAGACGAACATCACATGTAAAAGTTACATACTCAACGTAACTATGCATCTAAGTTGTCTAGTTTTCTTCCTTCCTCAACCTCCTGCCATCCAGCCCCCAGCCCCCTTCCTATTTTTATAAGCTGTTAGTATGTCCTGAGGGGTATTTCCTGCCAGCCTTGCTGCATGAGCACCAGTCTTCTTATTTTCCTCTTTTTCTTTCTGTGGTAGTTGGTATACAACTTCATTTAGAATATGCTAATGGGTGTCTATTCTTTGACATTTATTCGTTAGCTGACTAGAGGGCAAACTCAATCTGAGGTAATTTAGGAGAAGAGAGGATTATGGGTAAGGGGAGGAACTTGAGTTATGGAGCCTAAGTCTAAGAAAGTGGCCGAAGCTGGATCTGAGGTCAAGTGTGAGATCCACTGGTTGTGGAAGGGACAAAAACAGACAACACAGCTGCATACTTATGGTAAGCACGTAACTTCTATTTTTAGACATTATAAATTCATGACTACAGAGGTTGAGCAGAAGTAGTTTGTGCATCTTTGTAAGGGATTTGTGATTTCACAGAGGCCAAGTTTCACTTCCTTAATGAAATCAGGACAATCCTTCACTTTGGTTTGATTTTTTTATGCGATACATTTCACAAATTAATTCTGGACATAAAAAATCAGTTACTCATTGTGTTATCATTTGGAGAGGTGCTTATTCTTATTTCCCTTTCTAGTGAGATCATAGAGTCATGGAGAATGGTACCTGAAGGACTTCAGTTAGATCCTGGTGATGTATCTTTCATCAAAATTGTGGCATGACCTATAGGGCCCACTTCAGCAAGATCACAGTTTTTCTTTTGTTTAGGCTTTAGCTTTAAATCCAGTAGTATTTGATGTAATGTGATGGTTAGTATGCTGTTTGTAGGAACATATTTTTCATAATGATGAACTGAAATGAAGGCACAGTGTACAGAACACATAAACAGAACTGCTGGTAAATGCAGATTTACCTTGCTGTATAAGTTTGTATTTTTAAAGTTAATAAGTCAGACCCTTTTGGTGGGGTCTTTTGCCCCAGTTTTATACTACTAATTCTGTTATTCTCTGATGTTCTGTTCCTATGTTGCAGCATTCTTGGTGTGGGATTTCCTGCCTCAGGCGACCTGTACGTCGGCTGCTATACAAAAGCTTCAGCTTGGCTGCTGTAGTTGTGTGGGACGTTACACACAGGGCCATAAACCAGGGGCCTTAAATGTGACGTCTGCATGCACAGACCTTGGAAATTTCCAGCCGCAGATGACAATCACATCGTTTGCTTTGCTCCTTCACGGCAAGATGTCTAAAAGCTAAGTACCTTGTTGGGGTTTTTTCTTCTTTGACTTCTAGCTAAAGCTTGGTTTGCTGTAGCAACCTTTAGCTGATGTCACCAATAAGGGCTGCAGATACCACATAATGATACGCATGCCCACTGCATTTTTTGCCTTGGTCGAGGGCATGACCATACCGCTTGCTCGATCTGCCAATCCTTCGTTCCTAAGACCCTATGCAGCCGTCTAGCTGCTCTCAATCTATATCTAGAAAATCAGCAACTTAAAAAATTGATGCTGAGGATGGATCCTGTTTTGGAACTTCCAAATGAACCTCCGCGGAAGAAGGCCAAGATTCCTAGGCCCACCTCCACTGCCTCTCCGCTTTCAGACCCCCCCCACCAGCTGCCGATTTAGGAGTTGAGGGACGTCCGTCAGATCTGTCTACTTTGTCAACCTTTGAGTAAGCCGCTTCTCAGTTGTTGACTGGCACGTCCACTGAGGTTACTCAGACATTGGCTACAGCTGATGTTGAGGGGAACCAGACACAGCCGGGCCTCTGACCGGTATCCCTCCTCCTGACACCTCTACCCTTAGCCATGTACCCGATTCCAGGCTTTCGCCTAAGCTACTCCATTAAAAAAAAAAAAAAAAAAAAAAAACAACTGGCTACACCCGCTGAAGGCCTACATGATTGGCAGTCCTTCACCTCTTCTTTGATGCAGACCTTCATGGCCCTTAGGCCCACAGCCTTCTCTTCATCTACCCTTCCTCTCCTCAGCCCTAGGCTTAACTCTGTCTCCTCTCTTCCACCAATTACTTCACAAGACAGGGAAAAAGAGCAAGAGGTTTATTATTCATCTTCAGATGAATCCATCTCATATACCTCCCAAATAGCCTCTCCTCAAGAATATTACTCCCCAGATGAAGAATCCATCGAAGGCGACTCCCCTCCATAGGATATCACCTTTGGAGAGACCATTAACAAAGTGAAGGAATATTTCAAATGGGACACCTCACAAATGTCTGGTACTCAAAGATATTTTGAATTGCTACAAGTGGAATCTCCGTCCCCTTCTGCCATACCTCCTGTCATCCCTGCTTATTTAGATGCCTTTTTCCCAGCATCAGAGACCCCAGACTTTCAGCCCCCTGCCGCTAAGAGGCCAAATTGCTTCTACAAAGTGCCTGATGACCAGAAATTTCTAGTCAAACCACCCCTGGCAGACCCTGCTATGATTGCAGTATCACCAGACAAACAGTCCAGACTGATTAAGTCTGCCTCTCTCCTACCTACAGACAAAGACAGTAAAACTATGGATATAATTGGGAAGGTTTACACTTCTTCCACATTGGCCTTCAGAACCATCAACTATCAAACCCATATGACCAAATATGCTTTGGACCTTCTCTCTAAAGCCTCTTCTCTGCTGGCTGCTACTCCAGACTGCCCCACTAAGTCTGACATAGCATCTAAACTGTCATTGGCTGCCCAAGTAGCCAGACATTCCATTAGATGTAGTTATAATGCTGCAGAGTCCTCTGCACGGTCTGCAGCCTCTGCCTCTGTACTTCAGAGATATTCCTGGCTATGACTACAACACTTACCAGAGGACTTCAAGTCTAAAATCTTAGATGCTCCTCTAGACCCTAACTTATTGTTTGGTAAACAGTCAGAAAACCTTTTTTAAAAATCTACAAGAAAAGAGTAAGGAATTGCAAGACATCAAGCATCTTCTTGTGTCTCCTGTTCCTAAATATTACAGAAATGACCCTGCAAAAACTACCTTTGTCAGAAGAAAACCCCTCCTCTGCTGGACCTTCCTCTTTCAGACACAGAAGGGGGGCCAGAAGCCAAACGTCTTCCAGGCCGGGCATCTTACAGCCCCCCCACAAGACAGCACTTTCAAGACAGAGGAGGACCCAACGATGCGTAACTGCCTTGCCCACCTTCCTCTTTCTGCCTGCCTCTCCCGCTGCCTCCCCTTTTGGAAAACCATCACTACAGACAAATGGGTTCTGGCTGTAGTTCAAAAAGAATACTTCCTTTCTTGTAAAGCCCCCCCCCCTCCAAGAAATCCGAGACACCTCTTTCCTCAGATTTTACAAGACCTTCTGAACCTGGGAACAATAGAACCTGTCCCATCAGAGCAGGAAGGAAAAGGCTTCTACTCAAGACTGTTTCTGGTCCCCAAAAAAGATGGACCATGGAGGCCCATTGTAGAGCTTTCCTTTCTAAACCTATTCTTAAAGGTTCCCACCTTCAGAATGTTGTCCCTACAAACTTTACTCTCTCTCTCTCTTATACCAGCCCAGGTCTTCATGGCCACACTCTACCTGAAAGAAGCCCATCTGCACATCCCCATACAACCTTCCCACAGAAAATTCTTACATTTTTCTGGACCCTCCTCTCACTTTCAGTTTACAGCATTGCCTTTTGGTTTGTCCACTGCTGCCAGAGTGTTCACAAAATGCCTGGCACCTACCATAGCCTTTTGCAGAACACAAGGGATTCAGATTTACCCTTACTTGGATGACATCCTTATTCTAGCAGAATGCAAGAAAACCTGCAAATCCATTTACAGTTCACCATTTGCCTGCTTCAAAGACTGGGGTTCACCCACAACTTTCCAAAATCTTCCTTGACCCCGGAACAAAACGAAACATTTCTGGTTGCAGGATCAGGACAGAGATAAAGAAAGCCTTTCTTCCCCAGGACAAAGTAAATTCCTTGTCCTCCCACTTCAAAACCCTTATGCAGACCCAACAGATAACTGCAAGGCAATTTAATGGGACCAGAGTGTCATTTTTGGCCAAGGAGTCCGCAGATTATTTCTTTTAGATTATAAACAATACCAAAATGTAGCTGGAAGAAGATAGTTGGCCTCCGGGTGGTTCAGTCAGCCAGCAAGCAGAGCACATGAGAAGGAATCCTGGCAGTATCAAAGGTGCTTAGGATTCCCTATCTCTCCCTCCTTGGCTGACCTGGCATGACTCCCAGTTTTTTCAGAGTGTTGAATGACTATAGTATTGACCACAAGCTGCTACTCATGGGAATCCACTTCAGAACAGTCTAGAGGAACTGTTTCATCTCCTTAACTTTCTTATTCCTGAACGCTTTAAGTGTGAAAGAGACGTGGACACTCCAGACATTATTTATTTAAAAACCTGGTGCCAGAGCACCATGAGATGGCAGAAATCACAGAAGGCAGGCATGTGTCATAACAGAAGTTCGGATCATACTGTTGTCAGAGGTTGTGATTTCTTTTTGTGTAAGCTGATGGGAAAGAACCAGGAAAAATGATTAAGGAAAGAAATTTAGTGTTTAAAAATATTCAGTCGGCAGACATAGATGCGAATGATACAGTAAAGAATGCAAGTACTCCCTGACATGCACTTTTAATGGAAGTCTGACTGGAAGAAGAAGACTAGTTTTCTCTCCTCCCTGCAGTACATAATTCCAAACAGTTACAAAGGACTTTTCATTCGGGCCTAGCTGTCTACTGTGCTTGCGAGGGTTCACAAGTTGGTGGAGTTGCCATTTCCTCGCTGTGGGGCCTTTGCTTGGTTTGGATCTTTGATTGTGGTGGATTGCCTGTGTTTGTCCCTGCACGGCTTTGTGCCTGGTCCAAGTGTGCTTCTGGTGGACTCGTCTGTTCGTGTATGGGGGAGACGGCTGCTTGGCCATTCATGTTTCGTGCTGTATTGTGCTTGGAGAGGTGGCAATGGCGGCTTTTGGTGGGGGTGTTCCATCTCATTGAGTAGGATCATTGCTTTGGTGGAATACTGTTGAATAGGAGAGTTACTGTGAACTTTTGTGGTGAGACGATTTGAGACTTTGAGCATTTACATCATTAAAAGTCGAAAAGTGTTTCTCCTTCATGGAAAATAGTTAATTGACTTAATATTTAACGAACTATCAAAGCGTTCATTACGTGCGCTATTTTATGGCTGTAATTTTTATGGGCAGGATTATTATCCTGGCTAAATATTATTGAATGGGATACATATTGTGGATTGGGGTGTTGAAACTTGAATTGAATAACAGCTTATGTCGGAAAGTGGGTTTTGCACTTTACTGTGTTAAGTAATCCAAACAATATTGACAATATTTAATAGGCCGCTGTTTAGCAGCAGGTCTTGGTATCACAGTGTTGGTTTGATTAAGGTTGTACATCAAGCTTTTTGCTTTACTGAATGCTGTTCAGTTGCCCCTTTTTTCATGCAAGTATTTATAAGTGTGGGTGGGGTAGATATCATACTGAGACGTAATCTAACAGTATTTATGCTGATTTTATACTGTGTAAAAGACGTACATTTATATTTTGTATGTTTTTCCTGGGTTTTGGTATTTAAATCGTTCACAGTTGGCCGCCCTCAACTAATCCTGTAGCTAAATTCAAGGAATATTGATAAACAAAACCATTATAGATAATCCTTGGCCATTACTTTCCCTGAAAAGTGAAACCGGATTGTTTTTGCAATCTCATGGCCTGGTCTGGCACCACATCACCTGACCTTCACGTACACCTATGACCTCAACATTATATACTAATCGATAATCTGTACACCATTCTCAACCTCAGTTTACACACAATATCTACTGGACACACCCCCCCACACCACTTCAAATACTTTACAGCCTCATCACCTCAATCGCATAACAGCCATCATCCTAGCTTCTTTACCCTACAGCATGCAAACTACACTAGCATCTCTCTCATTAGCCTCACAACACTAGCCTATATCACATCCATGCAAACTAACTTACCTCTAGACAACACCACATTCCATACAACACATATTTCCACACCCACAAAAACTCACACAGACTTCTCAATCAGCCTCACAATTCTTTATCTTAAATCTACACTTTTTATATACACAACTTTAGCATACCAAGATGCAACACTAGAAAAACCTCACATAGATTCAGCATTGAAATAACACACACAACCAAACACATACTATCAACCATAGAGAGACTACTAATCTGGTGATATACACCCAGACCCAGGTCCATTCAAAACCAAACAGATATCTGACCCACTCATTCTTAATATTAACATAAGAAGTATTGCTAATAAGACACCTGAACTGAATGCATTTATAACCCATTACACACCTGACATACTGACCATCACAGAGACATGGCTAAAGCCTAGCATCCAAAATGAAGAATTCCTCCCCCCAGGATATAATATCCTAAGACTGGATAGAGTAGGCAGAAAAGGAGGTGGGGTTAGCCATTCCCTTTAAAAACACATTAAACCTCCAACTCCTTCAAACCCCTCTACCTAAATTTCATAACGCCAAAACCCTTTTTTCAGTCCTATGCTTAAACAAGACAAAAAAGTCAACATTCTCTGCTGCTACATTCCTCCAGGAAATAACTCTCCCATAATAGAGGAAATCTTACAGTGGACAAAATATAACTTATCACAAGAAGGTATCCTACTAAATACTGACTGGACAACCTGTAACCCCACTAATCGCATTAATCTCTATGGGTTCTCTCAACTCATTCAAGAACCCACTAGAATAGATAAAATATCACAAAAACAATCCATACTGGATTGGGAACTTGTCAGTTACCCCAAACAAAACTACCAGACAGATTGGCTACCAGATGGTCTCGGTGACCACTTCCCCACATTTCTACTACACAAATGCACTAACTTACCCAAGCCTATAGTTTATAGACTAATACGAGATGTTCACAACCTATACCCTTATGATCTCAACACTGTTCTAAGCCATTGTAACTGGGAACCACTTCAATCCCTTAGATTAGACCAGGTAGTTGACTACTTAAATACTACTTTTCTCAACATCCTTAACAGACTCGCCCCTACTAGGAAAGTTAGAGTGAAAGCCAACTATGCTGCATGGCCGAGTAGAGACACTAGAACCATACTAAAATGCAGAGATAGCCTGGAAAAAGGAAAGCACCACCTGTTCCAAACAAAACTACCAACAGCTTAGAAATCAGGCCAAGGAACAAATCAAACAGCATAAACAGAACTATTTCCTAGGGGCCCAAAGCAAACACTCAAAAAATCCACAAAAGTTCTGGCAGCCCCAAACTCCTCCAACAATACCATGGACATAGCCACTCAATTTAATCACCAATTTACAGAATCCATCCTGGCATTATCCAGCCAATTATCCAAAAATAGCCATTCATGCACCCCAACCAATCATCCAGAAAGCATTCCCTCCTTTATTCTATCATCAGTCCCCACCTCTACAATTAAAAAGCTCCTTCTAAAACTGAAACCAACCACCCTTGCAGCCAATAACCTACTGAATCTATAACTTACCCTGTGTCCATCCTTATGAACTGCTCCATACAGGAATCCCATATCCCAAACCTCTGGAAAGTCTCATATATCATTCCTCTTTATAAAGATGGGAACTCTTATGATTTTTCAAACTATCAACCCATCACCATTCTATCCCCCCTATCTAAACTTCTAGAGAAGTGTATCCACTTCCAAGTCATTAAATTCCTGAACACACATCAACTCCTGTCCACCACACATTATGACTTCCGCCCACATCATAGCACAACCACTGCTCTTCTCTCTTTCACTAATGTAGTTACCCAATACAGGAACAATAACTTTACATCTGCCATTTTCTTGGGTCTCTCCAAAGCATTTGACATGGTCTCACACACCATTCTGCTAGATTCACTAGCCTCGCTATCCTTTGCCCCATCTACTATAGACTGGTTTAGAAACTACTTATCTGACAGGCAACAATCTGTCCAATGGCAAGGTGTACTGTCCCCTCAACTTCCTACCACCATAGGTGTCCCACAAGGCTCAATACTGGGCCCACTTCTCTCTTCTATCTTTACCAATAATCTACATAGCTCAACCCAGCATGCCACACTTATTCAATATGCAGATGATTCGACTTTAATCTGCACATCCCCATCTCCAGCCATTCTGCAACAACTCACCCAGGAAACCTTTAACTCTGTAGAAAAATAGATTTCTGATATCCATCTCATCCTAAACCCCAATAAGACAATTACTACTATTTACCCCTAACAAATCAAAAACTGCTCCCCTGTCCTTAACCATCGCCTCTAAAAATGGCACTACCATTTCCCCTTCTGACAATACGAAACTGCTCGGCATTGAAATTGATAATAATCTTCACTTCAATGTCCACATCTCACAAACCATCAAAAAGGTTCACAAAAAAATGGGCACATTATATAGGCTCAAAAACTTTCTTTCAGACCAAGCAAGAGTCACCCTAGCCCAGATTCACCTATTGTCCACACTAATGTATGCAGCACCAATTTTCACCCACATCAGAAAAATAGATCTAGACAAACTAGAATCGTGTTACAATAAGATCGCCAGGTTTGCTAAAAACACCAGCTTCAGAACACATCACTGTGTTGCTCTAAGGAATCTAAATTGGCTAGAACTACCTCAGCTACTTAATTACCACAAGCTAGTTACTGCCTACAATATTCTTAAATACCCTGATAAAACCCCATCACTAACCCAACTACTTACCCACTACACAGCAAATCGCCCTCTCCGATCTAGTGACAAATCTCTCCTGAGTATCACTAGAGCAAACAGTACTGCAGGAAAAGTGCTATATTCCCACACCATTGCTAGAAACTGGAATTGCCTTCCAACTTCGCTGACCACTGCTTCCACCACCTCACACTTCAAAAACTCCCTCAAATCACATCTGATGAATACCTAGCTATGTCCTTGTATTACGTAAATGTAAGCTTTCCTGCCTTTTCCTCCTCGAATCCAGTCACCAATACCAAGTTAGTCACTGTATTCCTCTATGGGACTAAAACCCTAACAGCCATCCATTCACCTATACCAACTTAGTCACTGTAATCCTCTATGAGACTAAAACTCGTAACAGCCATTAGCCAAGCCTGTAAGTAGCTCCTAATCCCTACTATTTTGTAACTGCTCTGACTGCTGAGAAGTGTCTTGTCTGCTTGCATTTTAAATGTGAATATCTGATTGTTTTGTTATATAATGTACATGTTTGTTGTACTACTCTGTATAAAAATATTTCTCTCTTGTTTAACTTGTACTACTCTGCATAAAAATATTTTTCTCTTGCTTAACAATGTGGAATTTTTCTCCCCAGGCCTCCGGTGTAAATGGACCCAGTCCAGTCGGAATTTCCCAGTTAACAAATGTAAAATAAATAAATAAATAATGGCAGCCACCATTCCCATGCTACCACTAGCCAGAATGTACATGCGAAAGCTGCAGTGGTATCTAGAAAATGCCTGGTCACAACACCAACATCCTTTAGAGCAAGAAATTACCCTCTTGCCCTGCCTACAATCAGAACTAAAATGGTGGATTCAGCAAATTCAACTGAACCCGGGCCTTACACTGCAGTTACCCACCCCAAACCAGTTCATGCATACAGATGCATCAGACCTAGAATGGGGGAGCTACAATGTCAAACTACAGTATACAAGTAAAGTGGCACCCTTCCATAAAGAACAAACATATCAATGTTAGGGAAATGACAGGAGTTCTTCTGGCATTGAAAGCCTTCGTTCCCCTTTTACAACCAGATGTTTTCCTAATCCTAACAGACAACACTACAGTTATGTGGTACCTCAACAAGCAGGGAGTGACAAAAGCCTACCTCCTCTGTAGACTAACCTTACTAATCTGGGTCCTAGCCTCACACCACAACTTGTCCCTGCAGGCATCCTACATCCCCTCGCAGGACAACAAGCAAGCAGACCTTCTCATCAGGACATCCTCTCCAAATCATGAATGGATGCTGAACAGGAATGTCTTTCTAGACATTGTCCACCAGTGGGTCACACCTCAAGTAGATTTGTTTGCCTCCCCCCAGAATAGATAACTGCAAACCTTCTGCTCCAAGACCCACTCTCCACTAGCATGGAGGATAGATGCATTCAGCATTTCATGGAAGGGGAGGTTTCTTTATGTCTTTCCACTCTTCCCACCTATTCAAAAAGTCCTACTGAAAATCAGGAGAGACGAACCAAAAATCTTGTTGGTGACCCCCTACTGGCCAGGGCAGCACTGGTTCCCCCTACTTCTCAATCTAGCCAAGGGTAATCACCAAAAGTTATCCCACAAGGTGGACCTTCTGACACAACAAAAGGGGAACCCTCATTCACCCACACTCGCAGATGCTGGCACTGACACTGTGCGTGATAAACATTTAATTCCCTTCAGGCACCACAAGTCAGAGGATGCGCTTTCAGTCCTCAAGGAGGCCAGGAAACCTACTACAAGGAAATCTTACTTCGCTAAATGGGAGAGATTTTCCAAATGGTGTCTGTGCAAGGGGCAGGGATCCATACATCGCAGATCCACTCCTAGTTCGTACCTGTGTGTGTGTCAACTAGTTAAGATGAGACTTTGATGCTCTTCATTGAAAGTCCACCTTTCAGCTGTTTCAACCTCCCTGCCACTAGACCCTCCTTTACTAGCCAGGGTTGATGTCAAACTATTCTTAAAAGGGGTCTTGCACATCAGACCACCAAGAAAACCCATCCCGCCACCCTGGGACCTGAACTTCATCCTGAAAAAACTCACACAGTCCCATTTGAACCAGCTAGTACTGCTACTCTGCAAATGTGCACATGAAAGACAGTACTGCTAGTGGCTATAACTTCAGCCAGGAGGGTGTCAGTTGCAGGCTCTAATGGCCTGCCCTACATACACTACCTTCCACAAGGACAGGGTAACCCTACGGACCAAACATTCCTTTATGCCTAAAGTAGTCAACGATCTGTCCCTAAATCAGTCTCTTCATCTACCCACCTTCTTCCCCTCTCCCACCAATGAAAGTGAGAGAATACTCCACTTCCTGGATGTGCACAGACAGCTAAGGTTTTACCTAGACAAAACCAATTCCATAAGAAAATCCAATCAGCTTTTTGTTTCCTTCCACCTGAGGACCTTGCGCAACGCAGTCTCTAAACAAACCATCTCATGTTGGATTAGGAAAACTATTTGCCTGTGTTACTCACACCATGGCAAAAAACTCCCACAGGGAGTAAAGGCTCACTCTACCAGGGCAGTGGCAGCCTCCAAAGCCTTTTTAAAGGGCCTGGACATTGCATCCATCCTGGAAGCAGCCACATGGTCCACCACTCACACTTTCATGAAACACTATATGCTAGACAATGTCTCCAGAGCACGTGCAGGTTTTGCCAGTGCAATTCTGCAGGGCTTTGTGGAATCAGCTACTTCTACCTCCTCCCTTTCTTCCATCTTAGCCGTGGTACTCTCCCACATCAAGAATACTGCAACATAGGAGTAGAAGGACATAGAATAGTTGTGTAAAATCTTACCTTAACCATCAATGTCCTTCTCTTCTGTGTTGCAGTATTCCTTCCCACCCACCTATCCCCCTTGTCTACCCTCTCTCTCATTATTGACCTGTCTTAGGTGGTCTGGTGGTTATACCATACCCTATGACCAATTTAGCCACGAAATGGCTCTTTGATCCTATGGTTGACATAATTCGCTACTCTATTTTGACCTGTCCTGCTGGGCTTTCAAGTTCTGAGGTCTGTGCGTGCATACGTCACAGTTAAGGCCCCTGGTTTATGCCCCTGTGTGTGATGTCCCATGCAACTACAGCAGCCAAGCTGAAGCTTTTGTATAGGAGCCGATGTATGGGTTGCCTGAGGTGGGAAATCCCACACCAAGAATACTGCAACATTGAAGAGAAGGACATCTATGGTTATGATAAGATTTTACACAACTATTCTTTCTCAGTTACATTTAGAAATGTGCAAGTTAAAATGCAGAGAAACTTTGTTGGTTATATATTAAAACATCAAAATCCCCAAATCTCGAAGTTTGCATGGTGCTTGAGCTTGTGAACTCGAAAAAAAAAAAAAAAACACAGAACACATGCTGTGCTCACCATACACCCTGCACAGTAGAAAAAGGATCAATTCCCCAATATCCACTGTGTTGCGATCTAGCACAGTTCAGCTTCTGGCAAAAAAGAAATACTATTCTGTTTCTTTTTGCTGGTTCAAGCATAAAAGTTTTGAACATTTGGGTTCAATCTTGTGAGGTTATTTTTCAGAACTCAAGCTTTTAAGAGGGCATCGACTTTTTCTTTACTGGAATTTTATTAGTTAAATAGTCATTTTTGATATACATGTTCTCTCCTGTTTGTTAGAAGACTTTAGTGAAACTTTCTTATTTCATTTTTTTTTTTTTTGTTAGCTAAGTACATGAGCTGGTTTACCGCAGACCCATTTTATACCAGGCCACAAGGAAGGGAGTAAGCATAATATAGTTTCTAGTTAAACTGGCATGCTTTTGGTAGGCAGGATGACATGGAGAACAAGCAGAAACCTTGCAAGGACAGAGAGAGAGAGAGAGAGAGAGAGAGAGAACATGTAAACTTCATTACTGAATATTTATTTAATTTTGCTGATTTGCCATATCTTGCTGTGCTTATGTCCCTTTTCCAAGTAATTTGAGACATAGCATGATTTTGGACATAATGTTGATTCGTACTGCTCAGTGAGTGCCATGAGATCTTAAGGCTTAATAGTTCCCATTTTAGAAGTATAAAGTTACATATTTGACATAGAATGCATGTTGTAGAAAACCTAGAACAGATTTTGTTGATATTGAAAGACAGAAAACTGAGTGCAAGGCTGATGATCTTCCTTTTTAATTGTTCACAACTGGCTTAGTTCCAGGAATGTATGTCTACCGTTCCTGCTGTAGGACTGTTGCATACATTGCTGTGCTGTGTCTTTCGGCTTTTCCCAGTTAGGGGTCGCCACAGCAGAATTCTGGTCCGCTAATGAATGGCAGTTGATTTTTGCGTGCCGAGTTGCCAGCCCTGACGCACAACCTTCAACGAAGGGACGCCCATTCACGTACGTCTCCAAGCAGAAGACGCTCTAACTGAGAATCGAACTGGACAGCGTTTTACTGTGAGACGACAACGCTACCGCAGCACCACCACCGCGGATAGAACTGTTACATACATTACAGGCCAAATTTCCAGCATGTTATGCTCAGGACAAAACCAAAGGCACAGCATATTATCCTGGCTGTAAATTAAATTGGAATCCAGGAGTATATTATTTTTTTTTTCTTTTAGAAATGTGTAGTGCATGTAAGTGAGGTTATACATGGAAATGTAACTTTTGAGAGTATTGACGTGACATAATTCCAATGAAGTTTACTTTGCAACATGGAGCTACTTAAACTTTATACTTGAAATGTCTGATGATAGAACATGGATATTTATTTAGTAACTTGGCATTCTTTTTGTATTCAACAATATTTGAAATATATTTTATTGAAACTTGATTCTTTTTCACTGTTGAGCAAGACATGGTAGGATGTTGGGCATTTCTTTATAGTAAATGCTTTGGAGCCTTTCAGTGTGCAAGAGAAATGTTTGTACTTTTTCCAAGTTGCTGTAGAATAGCTGCTCTAAAGTGTCACTCACCGTCTTCTAAGACTGCACTTCAAGGTGCTATGTAGACTGGAACATGTGCATATGTAAACATCGTGTTAAGTTTAAGACTGCATTATTTTATAGATCTGTGACAGACTTCTGGTGAAGGACAGTCCAGCTGGTGCCCTTAAAAAACTGCTCATTAAATTTGTAATAGTACAATTACTTGTCAGAGACTTCAGATTTTACAGATGTGCAAAAATTCTCTTCTATTCAGTGCCCCACACTGACTCTTAACTGTCACTTTGGGTGAATGCTTTTGTGCCAGGATCTTGGAAACTGTCTTGTAATAGCAGAGCACCCCCTGCCGTGATGTCCACATTACTGACATATTGATTGCAGTGCGTCTCAGGAAATATGTCTGGTACATATCATAGTTTGTGACATTACTGTAGGTAGTACACTTGCCAGCATGAAGCCTTGGGTAGAGTTGCCAGAAATTAAATGAAAAGCTTTTCTTTCTAAGACACCTTTCTTCATTATGTATTTGTGACTTTGATGTGATCTGTTTAATAAAGCTTTGTTTGGTACACACTGGAAGTCTTCCCAGAGGAGTGTTTACAGTTTACTTGTAGTCTCTATATATTGTGATCCTGCAAAAATATTTTGTAATTTCCATAACTAGGATTTTCTGTTTCAGTGGGTATTTTCTCAGATATGTTTTTTGATTTTTTTTAAACTTAATAGGCTCACTTTTCTGTGCCATGATTAGTGAGTACTAGTCTGGTTAAATGACTAACTCAGTTGTACTCTGTATAGAGAGGGAGGGTACATGACTCTGTTTTAGTTGCAGGCTGTACCTGGCTCATTCACTGTTTGTTAAACTAGCTTGTTCATTTAAAGGAAAGTGAGAAGTATCTTAACTCATCTTCTGTTTCACTAGCATAGGTTTTGACAGGTGCCTGCTGGTGGGGTTATTTTATTTTTTTCAACTCTGTTGTAATGTTTTTCATATGTTCTTAACTGTTTTATTTGTATCATTTTCCTGCAGATTTCCTCTGTTACAAGACATTCTGTCCCTCTTTAAGTGAATAACTAAGAAACATAGATTTAATCCCATGTTCTCTGGCCAGACCAAAATTCTCTTTCTTCAGAAGTTGTCTTTTACTTTACCACTATTTTCCAATAACATCTGTACTATATCCTGTTTAAAGGCAAGTTGTTGAAAAATTATGAATGATGGCTTTAAAGTGTTTATACCTTGAACTGGATAGTACACGTTTCGCCTTTTTAAAGGGTTTAAGTTTGTGCCTGTCTTTAAGTAGGATATAGTACAACTGTTATTGCATTTTAAACTGTTTGGTAGACAGTTTAACCCTACATGTTGTTTCTTTTTCTCTCTCCCTCCCCACCATTATTTCCTTGGTTTTGAAAAGGAAGAGTTCTTTTGTACCACCTTGTTGCGTTATGATTTCTGTTTTCGAGAAAGTTTGTGAGAGGAAATTCAGACATTTCTTGAAAAATAATGGTGAAGTAAAAGACAACTTAACATCTAAAGAAAGAGAATTTGTTGGTCCAGATTAAGAGCAACAAGGAGATTTGTGTTATGAAACCAGATAAGGGCGGGGGTTGTTATAATGGATTTCTTCCTTTATGTAAGTAAGATGTTGGGTTTATTATATGACACATCTGTATACTGTCAAGTTTTATGTCTTTTATGCCTGTTTTCTATGTATTTGTGCTGCGTATATATGCACTGTCACTTTAAATGCTGCTATACTTGTTTGAGATAAGGGTTTTTATTGGTTAAATACCGTTTGAGAGGTATATTTAAACAGATTTGCTTAATGGAAAGTATGTCGAAAACCATTACAGCAGTTTCTCCTGTGGGTTCCGGTGTGAAAAACTGCAAATATAGTTTTGTTGATACTATAGCTATGGCAGCAGGCTCTTGTGCAGGAGAGGACTACAACTCATAGGTTGCCCATTTTAAGGATAAGTTTTAGGAGGCATTTCTAGTACCCTGTTTTTGTGGGAAGGTCCTCTTTAGGTAAGTATCTTAAGAGTTTGTTGAGGACCCTTAAAAAAAGAAGCTGGCCTTTACCCCACTGGAGAATCTCTGTGATATTCCTCAAACATGCATCTTCTGGAGCCATATTAGGCCATTTTCAAGGAAGAATTACCCCCTCCCCCAACCCACTGAGGAAAGAGTCCAAGCAATAGAAGGTGTTGGGTTGCCTTTTTCAGGTGTACTAACCTAGTCTCCATGTAGGCAGTCATGTCTCCCATTGTGTGTTTGGTAGGATGCTTTCTCCAACTTTGCCCTGGTTTGGAAAGCCACCACAGAGGACCATTGGATCCTGGTGTGAGCATGGGTGGCTGTGCCTTAGTGAAGTTATTCCCTTCCCTAGAAATGAGCTCTGCTGAAAGACAAAGCCCTCTCTGCAGAACTCTTGGAACAAGCCTGGAATTTACTCCTTATAGTGGCCACAGAGTCTCTGCCTTCCTTTGAAATGAGCTCAAGGGTTTTACTCCTCTCTCTCCTTTTTTGTTTCTGAAGGTAATGGGACCTCAGTAAAGTTAGGAAGCCCATCCGATTTTTGAAGTTTTTGATGGCGTTGCTACAGGTTTATGACATTTCTGTCACTGGGTGCTTGGATTGGATTGCAGAACCTAGTGCATATCTTCTGGGCACATCAGCATTCAGGAGCAATGCAAGATGCTTCTTTGGTTGCAAGTGGGTACCACTTTCAGTACGAAGTGTGACAGTTTGGTCCTTTTTCTTCATCCATAGTATTTACCAAGATGCAAGTGTTGTAATAGAGGTCTTGCAAGAGAAACACTGTTATGTGTTCCTTCAACTTTATGACTGGTGTCAGTTGGTCACATTGAACTCCCTGGTAGCATCATTATCTTGTTGTTTCCATAGAAGTGTAACCCCTGCAAATGTCTGTATACAAAGGAAAAACCCTCTATGAGCTGTTTTCAGAGGATTGATTTCAATGGGGCAGAATTTTACATTATTCGTAGTGTCTTTCCCAAACCTGAGGATGGAGGTGTTGCAGTGGGCCATTGGGTTTAGTGGCTGCAAAGTCACCATGCCTTCATGAATTGACTTCTACTGACACATCCTTGTTGACAGGCACTAAAGTGTTGGACGCTCAGTATTATTCTTAGTTTGGTCCTTCTATTCCTGTAGCTTCCTCCACCTGTGAGGTTGACAGCACTTTTACTGGCAGGGTGAGCAGCCAATTTTAGTCCCCCTTGATTCAAAGAAAGTGCCCCACCAGCATGTGAGGCTCCATGTAAACCAGCTTGGGCAGCCCTTCCTGTGACGAAGGCTTTTTGAAATGGGTAGCAACTAGGAAAACCTTTTAGTCTTTTTTCAGCAGTATCAAAATCAATCTGTTATTTAGTATCTAAAGAAGTAGGATTACACATTCCTGTGCATCCTCTGTATAGAGGTGATGTGGGTGTGGCTTTGAGCTGTAGACAGAACCATTTTCTATTCAGTATTTTCAACATTTCACATCCCAAGAGAGGGAGATGTACTGCCCGACTCCTTGAGCTGTTGCACCTTTCTCCTGGAACTGAGAACTTGGAATTCCTTTCTTGCCAGCATCTGTTTGGAATGAGCACCCCAGAGTTGGCCCAGTTTGCTACATGGGAGTGTCTTATCTCTTTCTTCTGTTTCTTGCAGCAGGGCGAGTGAGTGTTGATGAAGAATGTATTCCCTTTTCAGGGGAGTAGAGATTTCTGAACACATTTCTGTCATTCCTTGATTCATTGTCTAAAAACAAATTTCAAAAAAGAAAGACCATAACTCATCCTTATTGCTCCATTATGGCAAAGGAGGATGTGGTTTCAGACTCTCGGGTCCCTAGAACAGTAAGAAACCTTCCTACTACAAGCAGAATGAGCCGTAGTTGGGGAGACAGATTCTAACTCAAGGTTAGCTTCTGGTTTAGATGCATTAATTCTGGCAGGCCTTGCATGAGGTTTGGAGTTGATTTAAGCCACCGAGAAGCATTCCTTTAGTCATATTTGTTGTGCTTCATGGCAGGAGATCTTTATTTGCACAGAGTGCCCTTCTTTGCCACTCCACTTGGTGCATGTGAAAGTTATTCTGACTTATCACAGACACCTGTAAAATCTGGAGGCAACTGCTCTGCAGTTAAAGTACATATCTGTATTGTTTCTGCCCTTTATTACCTTGGTGTGGGTAGTACTGTGGCCCTGCACTAGTGGGTCAGACACCAGTATACAAATAAACACAATATTTCCTTTACCATCCTTTTTTCCTCCCTATAGAATGACCCCATACTTCCATACATTAAAAAAGCATGACTTACAGTTTCTTTTCAGTCTGTGACGTTTTTTCTTAGCCTCCTCAGTGCACACTATGTTGGAGCTAAATAAAAATGTCATAATGCTTAGGAATTTGTCTCCCTTGCTCTTAAATGTTTTTTTTTTGCCAAGGAAACGCACGTAGAATAGCACCTGTAGCTTTTTTGTATTTAATACCCACTGAAACTTGTTTTTTAAATGCGCACTTTCATTTATAGTTATAATGAGTAAAAAACTAGACAGATTTAGGTACATGAAGTTATTGGCCGAGTTTATGAAACTGAAATTTTGGCAGGAGCTTGTAGAACACATGCTAGAGATGAGTAGACTCATATCAGGGTGAGGAAGGAGGTGACATCATCTTTTGAAAAGCCTTTGAGTTTATTTTTTTTTTCAAAATGTCTTTATTTCAATTTTCTTTTTTCAAATAATAACAATACGGTAACTCAAAAACACAAATAAACAATACAAATACCTATCTAAAGAAAACAGACAACAATCTTGTTCCGAGAAAATTATACATATATATGTATATATATGTTTATATATATACATATATATATATATATATATATATATATATATACACACACACACACACACGATATATACACAAGAAGTCACTACATCGTCAAGTAAAGTATGAGAATTCTTATGTTCATTTGGTCTCATAAGGGATAGTTAGAATGGGGATAGTCTATATATAAAGTAAAAATAGAAATTTAACCATTTATTTGTATGTTTAGGGAAAATATCTAGTTACACATATACTAAAAAAGGGAGAATATACAAGAAGGACTGGTTATACTACATTCATTTCTTATTTAAAGGTTAGCTTTTCATGACAATTTGTAGGCAAATTTTATTTGTCAAGAATTATATCTAGCAAGTAACCCCAATATTTTTGGTAATAGCATTTGTTTTTGAATAAATTAATTTCTGAGATGAGATATATTTGATAGCAAGATTGCTAAAATTTTCCCATGTAATTGGTGACATGACATTCCAATTCTTTGTAATAAAGAATTTAATAAGGGCACACATCGTAATAAAGACATGTTTTAATATTTTTGGGAGTTGATTGATATTAATGTACAATATAGCTGTCTCCCAAGTAAGGGTTGATTTTTCATATCCCATCTTCTGTAGTCTTACTTTCAAAGAACACCATAAGTTATGTATCTTAGTACAGTTCCACATGACATGTAAAATATCAGCTGTTTGATCCGGACAAAGCCATTAAGAGTTTCTAAAGCTTTACAAATCTGTAATCAGGTCTTAGTGGTAAGTTGAGGCATGATTAGGATAAGGAACAAGTTTTAATCTGGGAAGAATGGGTTAAGATTCGCTGGAATTGCAAGTATGCAGCCAACACAATTTAAAATCTTTGCATGTATGTGTGTTTCACACAGCGGTTAGATTAAATAGTATATTCTCTAGACGTGACAGTGTAAAACTGAGGTATGAATTGAAGGATGTGGTCTGATGGACACACACATTCTGAGCACATGGCAGGCTTAATAAGTATTGAAATGTGCAAAATATGTTAAAATAAGTTTGAGTGAGAAATGGTTCTAGAGGAGGAGATGGATTTTTTTTAACAAGTATTTGCACAAATGGATGCAGTGAATGTTACAATTTGCAAAAGAGGACTCAGGAATGTCATGTCAGACAGTAAGGAATTTCATTTTTTGAGATAAACCAGCAAGTCTATATTATGTCTGTTGAGTTGTTATTCCGACAACCTAATGTGTACTTTTTAAAATTTTGTGCTTGAATGTTATGATTTTATTATGTCTGTCTAGTTTTTAATTTTGCTAACTATATGTATCTGAAGCTTTTCTCCCCAGGCCTCCGCTTAAAATGGGTACCTCATGACCCAGTCAGAATTTCTCAGTAAACAAATGCCAAATAAATAAGTTGTGTGAAAAATGTATTTCCTCTTTTTTAAATGTTCAAAAGAATGTGGAGGAAATGTAAAGAGGATGAAACTATTAGAATTGTTTTGGTTATGAGAGAGATGTTTAGTTTTCATTAATTATGTTTTGATGTTTACAATAAATTTTACATGTGTAGTAAGACTTTAAATATTTAGGTTGATGAATGAAGCGAATGAGAGGGAGAGAAGGTTGGATGATGTAGGGATAGTGAATCATGAAGTACAATGGATTAGCAAGGAGGAAGTAAGGATAGCGATGAAGAATGGAAAGGCTGTTGGCCCAGATGACATACCTGTGGAAGCATGGAGGTGTTTAGGTGAAATGGCAGTGGAGTTTTTAACCAGATTTTTAATGAAATCTTGGAAAGTGAGAGGATGCCTGAGGAATGGAGAAAAAGTGTTTTGGTACCGATTTTTAAGAATAAGGGTGATGTGCAGAGCTGTAGTAACTACATAGGGATTAAATTGATCAGTCACAGCATGAAGTTATGGGAAAGAGTAGTGGAAGCTAGGTTAAGAAGGGACGTGATTAGTGATCAGTAGTATGGTTTCATGCTGAGAAAGAGCACTACAGATGCGATGTTTGCTCTGAGAGTGTTGATGGAGAAGTACAGAGAATGTCAGAAGGAGTTGCATTGTGTTTTTGTAGACTTAGAGAAAGCATTTGATAGGGTGCCTAGAGAAGAGTTGTGGTATTGTATGAGGAGGTCAGGAGTGTCAGAGAAGTATGTAAGAGTGGTACAGGATATGTACGAGGGTAGTGTGACAGCGGTGAGGTCTGCGGTGGGAGTGACAGATGTGTTTAAGGTGGAGTTACATCAAGGATGAGCTCTGAGCCCTTTCCTATTTGCAATGGTAATGGACAGGTTGACAGATGAGATCAGGCAGGAGTCCCCATGGACTATGATGTTTGCAGACGACATTGTGATCTGTAGTGAGAGTAGGGAACAGGTGGAGGAGACCCTGGAGAGATGGAGATGTGCTCTAGAGAGAAGAGGAATGAAGGTCAGCAGGACTAAGACAGAATATATCTGTGTGAATGAGAGGGAGGATAGAGGAATGGTGAGGATGCAAGGAGTAGAGGTGGCGAAGGTGGATGAGTTTAAATACTTGGGGTCAATAGTTCAGAGTAATGGTGAGTGTGGAAGATAGGTGAAGAAGAGAGTACAGGCAGGATGGAGTGGGTGGAGAAGAGTGTCAGGAGTGATTTGTGACAGACGAGTATCTGTAAGAGTGAAAGGGAAGTTCTACAAGAGGGTAGTGAGACCAGCTATGTTATATGTGTTGGAGACAGTGGCACTGACAAAAAGGCAGGAGTTTGAGCAGGATGTGGCAGAGTTAAAGATGTTAAGATTTGCACTGGGTGTGACGAGGGTGGACAGGATTAGGAATAAGTATATTAGAGGGTCAGCCCAGGTTGGAAGGTTTGGAGACAAAGCCAGAGAGGTAAGATTACATTGGTTTGGACATGTGCTGAAGAGGGATGCTGAGTTTATTGGGAAAAAGATGCTAAGGATGAAGCTACCAGGTAACAGGAAAAGAGGAAGGCCTAAGATAAGGTTTATGGATGTGGTGAGAGAGGACATGCAGGTGGTTGGTGTGACAGAGCAAGATGCAGAGGACAGGAAGAAATGGAAACAGGTGATCCGCTGTGGCGACCCCTAACGGGAACAGCCGAAAGAAGATGAGTAAGACTATTTAAGTAATTTATTTAATAAAATTGGTTATAGCAAAAAAAAAAAACAGAATCTACAAGCACAGCCAAAAGGTACATGGTAAATCTGGACATTGGCATGTGCAACCTAATTCATGTTGGTTGAAGCTCTCCTAGACGGTGCTACATTGTAAGTGTGGTAAAGCTGCACACTAACTACTCTTTTTTCCACTTTAAAGCAGTATCTTGCAATTAAAAGTTGATAATCATTTGTGTCCTTTGCAAATTAGATGTATCCTGAAAAGAACTTGGTCTTCAATATTGAAAGCAAACTTGTCATTGAGTTTGCTCTCCGCAGATCCAGTCAGAAGTGGTGCATCCCTTTCTTTTGGATTGGGCCCTTATTAACCCCCCCCCCCATTAAAATATGAACATGCTTTCAGTATTGTACCATTTCTGAGGAGGGTCCAGGGAGAACCAACTCAACAAGACATTATTCTGATGAGGTTGCTTTCAGTCAGCAGGTCCTCTTCCTGTTCCAGGAATGCCTGCATTTCTGATTGTTTGCCACAACTTTCTCTATAGTGTTTGCTTTTACTCTTCATCTTGTTGTAAAGTATTTGTCCATCTTAAAGGCATTGACTCCTCCCCATCGTGGCGTGCAACTTACCCTGTGGCCCCTTTTGTAGGTTGTAAGAATTTATAAAGCTACTTTATAGCATGCAAAAATTTACCTAGAAGTGCTGTGTTGTTTCAGCTCGGGTAAAAATTATTTATCCTCACAGACTAACTTACTGCACGGCACTGTTTCCAAAAAAAGTTTTAACCTTATTCATATTTAATATGCTTTTACTGTATGAAACCCTGAAAAACAAGTCATGGCTTTCATCATTAATCAAACTGCTGTTTAGTATTACTTCAGTATTGTGTTGCTGTTAAAGTACATATGGACTGTTTTTCATTCAGATAATCCGCAACAAAACATATCACATAAAACTTGCAAAAATATACTTCCCACAACCAGTACCTACCATGAATGGTTTGGAATGTTTGCCATTGCCTCGTGTAGAGAAATGTAGTTAGGAAAATTCCAAGGAAGTAGAACTACAGAAATATAGCTAGTAAGAATGTATTTTCTTTCCTTTAACATTTAAGACTCCAGTGGCAAAGAGCAAGCTAAAAAGAAAGTAGAAACTGGTTTACCACCGCTTAACCGAACACACTGCAGTCAAACCCAACAATGATAGATTCCGGTAACCGAATTTTTGCATGTCGATTGGTCAGAATGTTGCAAAACCACCAAATGTGACATTTTCGACCGCGCTACATCCAAAACGAGTGCTAACATGGGTCACAAAGGGGGTGTGCGGGTTTGCGATTCGATACAGTTGCATTCGGCAATGTGCATATTTGTCGCACTCCTTTCGGTCATCAGGGCTCGACCATCCGTCCGTCAGTTATACGGTGGTAAACCATAGAAACTACTCTGCCACGCAGCAAGTACAGAGATATTTTTTTCATTGGTTCTTAGAAATCCCCTTGTCTTTTCATTGTCTCACTTCATAAGTAAACCTTAGATGAATTAACACTTCAAAGCTGCACTTAAGATTTAAAATCAAGTAGTAGTGGTCCAGTCATTCACACAGTCAGAAATACTTGGTGAGGACTGAGGTGTATTAAGTTAAAGCACAGGCATAGTACATGTTAATATTGTAGGGAAGCCATGGCAAATAGTTGCAGAAACTCTGGTATCATTCAGCTGAGCGTATACAATGGTATAGGTACACATAAAGTAATAGAAAACAAATCTTAGCAAACATTTTCATTTTCATGCATTACACAGATATGTTTTCTTTTTGACAGTTATTTATATTGTAAAAAAGGCTAAGAACTGATCTGTATGATTTTTTTCAGTGCTTTTTCTTGCAAATAGTAAATAGTGCACAAAGCATATTTTATAATACTGTATTTGTAATGTATTAAAGGATTGACTGCAGAACACTTGTATAGAATGTTGTACTATTTTTACAAAGTGTACAAATGGCATCTTTTTTGTTGTTGGTTTTTATTGGGGATTTGTTTGTCTTTTCATTGTTGTTGATGGAACATCCATTCATGTGTTCAGGACAAATCGCCAACAGAACAGGTTCACAAAATGCAGTTAATAAAGCTAGGAGGGAAGGTGTCAGGGAAGACATGGCTACGTATGTTGAGCTGTTGTTGGGAAATACATGCTGTGTCTGTATTTGGCTAGTAGGTTTCAGTAACTGGTATGACAGAATGAATAATTCATTGTGCCATCCAGTAAATATGTGTAACTTATAGCTTCATTTCAAAATACGAATGATGTTGGTTAGTAAAAATTATCAAACACATAAGCAGGAACCGTTTTTTTTAATTATTTTCACATAAAATGACCAACTGTCCAATGACAGTTTATTAACACAAAGTCAGTATAGTAGTAGTAGTAGTAATTACTACTGCTGCTACGTATAAGTCGGCTTACTTCATAGTATTTGTGAAAATAAACTGAAGTAGTAAAGCAGTATTCACAGGTTTAATTCAGTTTTAGTGTTGTCATTAGCTGCAGGATTGCATAATCTGTGTTTAAATTTAGCATATTTTAAAACTTAACCTGTATTGCTCTTCTGTCTTTGTGATATCCAGGCATTTGTGTCAGCATAAGCTATATAAATGTAGATGGTAGAGATGCATAGTTTGTGTTGTTTTTCTTATTTCTGATAAATGTATTAAATCATGACTGAAAAAGTAGAATGCTGCTTTTTCTGATGTTTATCTGTTTTACTGTGATCTGTCTTGCTTACGTCCACATGCAAATAATTACAATGATATTTTTAGTAATGTAAAATGAAGCAAAGTATTCTAATTGAATATATTTGGCTACTAGTTTTCTTTTAGCAGGTGTTGGCAAATGAATGAATTATGTAGTCTTCTTTGCCTTCCTCCAAATACATCTAACTAATGGTTTCTTTTCCAATTAGCACATTCTTAATATTGCAGGAAAATATATTGCACATAAAATAACACATCCATCCAGTGACATTCCTTTCATCCATAAACACTGTTGTTACGTTGTACAAGTCTTCACATTGTAATGTTTGTGAAAATGAACTGAATTGTCAAGATGCTATTTGCAGAGTGAGGATAAACTACAAAGTTAGAATGTTTAATTCATTTGGTACTTGAAAATCGTCAAAGTACTGGCCTTTTGGAATGTGAGCAGTTGGATCAAATGGGAAAATGTGTTGCCCATAACCTTGTATAATGCATAAAATGTTAATGCACTGAATGATTAGTGTCTTAATTTGTCCTTGGCAGCTGCCTCTTACTTTTTGTAATAGTTGCTTGCTAGAGGGCATGGCCAAGATGCAGACTAGTTAGCAGGACTTTTCCTGAGCTCAGTCTTTATATATATATATATATATATATATATAGGAAAAAAATTGAAAACCAAGACTAATTTCTTCACAAAAATTACAGGATATAATATTTAAAGAACACTGGTTTCTGTTATCAAAAACAAATTGCTGGTATTTAACAAAATTCCTGTCAAAAACTTCAACAGAAAGGCTACAGATACTGTCACAAGATGAGCAACTCAAAGTACAACTTTCAAGACCAGTCTTCAAAGAAGGACCTGCAAACCTTATTAGTCAACATTTCTGAACTAAACAAAAAAAAATTTCATAAAATGGACTGGACATTAAACTGGATTTGTATAAAGAAGAAACTCCAGACAAATAGAAGTTTTAAATGATGCAGCAACACAAGATCCAAATAACTGGGATGCAAAACTCATTAAACGACCTGGATGGGTAACAGAACAAGAACTACAAGTGGAATTTCTTTTGAAGTAAAATACATCTTTAATAAATAAAATGGATGATCTCAAGAACAGCTCCAAGAGGAATAATCTTCGGATTTATGGTTTACCTGAAAATGTGGAGGCTAAAAACATGTCCAATTTCCTCACAACCTGGCTTCCTAAAACTTTAAATCTGTAAGATGTCTTTTCACATGGAATTGAGAGGGCACATCAGCCTTTGACTAAATCAGCCATGTACAACAAGGACAAAACCAAACCAAGATCTGTCATAGTTAATGTTTTTCTCTTCAAAGGACAACAAGGTGGTTCTGAAGTTAGCATGGACCAATTCCCCAATTAAACATGACAACAACATTATTAGGTTTGATAATGACTACTTTTCTACAGTGGCAGCAAAAAGGAAGGAATGTTTACCACTAATTAAGAAATATAAACAACAACAATTAAAATGAAACATCCCAACCTGGACTGATGTGGAAAATCTTTTATTGCAAAATAGAACAAAAAGTAAGCGCTTTCGCGGTCAAACAAACCACTTCATCAGACATAGTTGCAATGAAAAACAAAGCATCCTTATATACATACTCCCCAACAGCCAATTAATCAGTAAAATTCCCTCCAAAAACACAATTAAAAAGACAATTAGTAAAAAGCAGGTTAAAGCAACAGCTACTTACATACAGCATAAAAATCAACACAGATATATGTCTATACAATGTTTAACCTTTTCATTTAAGTTTCTTCATCCTTGAAGCTGATGTAATAGAGACTGAATCATTAAGCCCCGTAGATCTATGTGCCCCAAGTCTCAGAATCCACTCTAGTTCAATATTTTCAGTATTATAACTAATGGGTCCTAGTCTGCCATTGTCATGTATAACAGATGAAACTTGAAATAAAAAAGTGTGTTCCCTTCCTAACTGTAGAGTGTGCTTTGCAAGTGCACTAAATAATTCACCTCTCCTAGTGCAATAATCATGGTCCCGAATCCTATCTCTCACTCAGGACCATGATAATTGCACTAGGAGAACAGGAAGGGAACACACTTTTTTATTTCAAGTTTCATCTGTTATACATGACAATGGCAGACTAGGACCCAGTAGTTACAATACTGAAAATATTGAACAAGAGTTGATTCTGAGACTTGGGGCACATAGATATATGGGGCTTAATGATTCAGTCCCTATTAAATCAGCTTTAAAGATGAAAAAACTTAAATGAAAAGGTTAAACATTGTATAGACATATATCTGTGTTGATTTTTATGATGTATGCAAGTAGCTGTTGCTTTAACCTGCTTTTTACTAATTGTCTTTTTAATTGTGCTTTTGGAGGGAATTGTATTGATTAATTGGCTGTTGGGGAGTATGTATATAAGGATGCTTTGTTTTTCATTGCAACTATGTCTGATGAAGCAGTTTGTTTGACCGCAAAAGCGCTTACTTTTTGTTCTATTTTGCAGTAAAAGATTTTCTACATCAGTTGCTGTTAGCGTTTACCTTCCAGGTTGGGATTTTTCATTTTGATTGCTGTTGGGATTTTATTAACAATAATTAAAAGTTCATCTTTTATTTCCAACTAGACTTCTCATTTTTTTCCTGGAAGGCACCAGAACTTTTGAAACCCTGGATACTGCAGTTTCTTTTCTTTCTGAAAACAACTTCCTAGATCAAACAGAAGAAATGGATTGTTTGGGACCTACCCTCAAATGTCAAGCTGAGAAGAGTAACTGGCAGACAACAGGAAAGAAAAGTAAAAAAATGGACAAATGACTTTTATTATTTACTTGTTAATATATTTTTGGATTATTACGCACCTGTAGTTTATGGATAGGGAAACATAAATCTTCAGCACTCTACAGCATCAGGAAAAGGTAAAGCATATTAATTTATCTTTACTAATTTGAATTTATAACCAACATTAATACTCAGATCAAATAGACAATACAGTCATAAGTATAGGAGTTATTCTTGTTAGCAATGCTTATAGATTACCTAATATACACGAAGAAATTGAATGACAACTAGGGATATTTGTGTTTGGGATGGGCTGGAGATTATACTAATAGTGTCATTTGAGGGTCTCTTTACTTATATTTATAGTTGATAGTCTTGCTTCTCTTCTAACAAAGCTTTAATAATGTGTTTTATATAGGTAAATAACTAGTTTTTAGAGTACATGATTCGGTACTTGCGTATTATCGCAACCACATTTGTTCCGTTATGTAATTCATTATGTTTACAAGACAGGGCTGTATGTGTAAGTGTTACGGGCTGTGTAAACTCTGAATTACCTTTGTTTCGGTTTTCTTGTGCAAGTGGACCATGAAGAAGAAAGGAAAGCGGCCCTTTTGCAGATGAGTGCAAGAGGGGCACCGTTTGTCATACATCGCATTTTTCACAAAGAATGACAGCATCCAACCATGTGCTGTACTAAACTGACCAGTACAGCAGGGGAACTGTGATCCTCCGCAGTGATGTTTCACTTTCACAACTGAAAAGTGCATTCCTGCAGGAAAATGGGTGCCTGAAACACTTGCAAATGCTGATCATGATCCTTAGAAATGGGCCAAAAAGTTTACATTACTTTCACAAATGGCATGCATTACTACATGACACGATGCCAAAAGAAGTGTAAATTCCTGATTCTCAATGTAGACTCGTACAACGGAAGAAGATGTCCGTTACATATCCATTGCTAACAAGACGCCAACAGGTGATACCAGGGTGCTCATTTTGTAAGGTCTGCCATTTCAGAAAGTCTTTTAAACTTTTTGGGCATTAGTAAGGACTATTATCAGCTGGCTGAAGTGTTTCAGGCAGTCTGTCTGCAGGTATGCGCTCTTCATAACTACGAAAATATGGTTGCGATAATATGTACGTACCCTTGATTCACACACAAAATGTTTTGCTTTAAGATGTGTAATAACTCATTTATACAGTATGTATGATCGTTCTCTTAAAGTTTTTTTTTTTTATTATAAATCTGTGGTAATACATTTCATAAAAATGAACAGAGAAAGCCAGGAGGCCCAAGCTACACACAAAGAATCAAAAACACCACATTTGCATTCTCTAGTTTCCTGCCAGAATCGCAAGCTGATTGCATTGTTTTTGTTTTAGAACTCTTCCCCTAGCTTCATGAAGCAATTCTGAAGCCTGGGTTTTCCCACAGTCAAATAGAGGCACTAAAATGAAAGTAAAAGAAGTATGATGATGGCATTGCTTTACAGCACTCAGATATAGTTGTTTTATCATTCTAAGCTCTTAAAGTGACACACTTTCACTAAGAGTGTATTAATAGTTTACCACAGATTATAATTTAATGATTTAGTAAAACATATAGTACAAATAAAAAAAATTGCTTTACAGAATTCATGTTAAGTTTACACATTTACTGAGTAAATATCTACGTTTTCATTACAAACAATTGATTTGAAGGTTTTCTGTCACAAAAATAGTCTGATAAGAGGAGGCAATTTCATTCTGTAGTGTACATATCTATTCCACACCGACATTTATCTGCAAACCATAAAAATGCAAGTCATGTATAAGGAAAAGTTGCTGATTCCAGTTTCTATATTTGCTGATGTTTCTTGTTAGTTTGTGAAGGATGATGTAAGTTACAGAGTTTTGTGGTCCTTTTACATTGATAGAACAGTTATGGCAATAGATAAAGGCAATACATCTAAGGCTACAACTATCTGTAAAAGGGTAACTTTGAACAGTAAAATAAGATCACATGCAAGTGAAACTTTTAAAATAGGTTTAGTGTAGTACAGATTGAGTTATTTAAGCAAATGTTTCTCAGTCTGTTAACTCAGAAGAGGAAACTTGCTCAATACCTTACTGTTATCTGTCAGTTCATTTACGCTGACTGCAGCATTGTCATCTGACTTTACAATTCAGTGTGGATTGTTAGTGTGTGAAATATTATTGTATATAAACCAAATCTTTTTATTTATAGGATTGTTTTAAGCTTACATAAGTTACACTTCACCTTTTCAGGACTTTTCAAATGTATATAATTGCATACATATGACACTGCTACAAGTTGTATAATAAATAATCTACCCTAAGTAAACCATAGAAAAAATATCCAAACGTAAATTATACAAGCTAACACATGGGTTTTCATCTTGTTTTTGTGTTGCTTACACTTAGAAAAGAAAAAAAGAGGAGGTTTTAACACAAGAAGGAATGTTGAAAGATTTGCTTATAGTAAACATTCATTATAAAATTCGTAAGTACAGCACTGTAGCCTATATTTAAGCATAACTGTAAGACAATTTCTCTGGATAAAGATGATTCATATCAACCTGTATGATTTCTTGATATTGGGATTGTTAATTCTTGTCAACCTTAGTAGACTGAATTTAGACTATATCAGGCTGGTTAATAACCATAAATTTACTATTATAATTATCCTGTAGAATGATAACACACTTTCTGACTAACAAGTAATGACTTGTCAGACTGAGTATAGTGCCTGCGATAGGGAGAGGGACACTTAGATGCTTTTTCATCTTAAGTGTAGGGGTTATAATAAGTCCAAGGATAGACTGGTTCATGGTTCAGGTTTTGATACTATAGTGTTTTGTTTTACATGCCTAAGTACATTAGTCAAAGTAAAACAGTTTTTTTTTATTCACAGCTGTACACAAACGAGCTTTTATACATTATTCTGCCTAATGGAATATAAATTCAATTAAATCTACATATAGTAGTATTTAAATGTGAAAGTGATCTCAATTAATGTTAATGGGTTGAATAATAAATGTAAGAGACTAGATTTATTTAAATATATTAAAACTATAAACCCACAACTGATATTTTTGAAGAGATACATGTATTAACTGAAGGCCTTAATTTTACTTGGCTTCAGTGGTTATACAGTATTAACAAGTTCACCACATAAGAAAAAAAAACAGGAGGTATAATGATCTTATGGAAACATTCTGCCATTATGCCAAAAATAATAAGCTCACATCAAGATAAATCTGGGATACTTTGTATGTCAACTATCTCAATAAATGGTAAACTGTATACTTTTATTAACTTTTATTGGATACCTGGCTTGCGTGCAATATAGTTAAACAACAGTTCGAAGAAGTAATCCAGCACTCCAAAGGGAACTTGATAATAGCTGGGGATTTCAATTGTATACTAGATGATGAAGAGACTGACTCTGTAAGTGTCAGAATGAAAACTGCAGTATCAAAAACACTAGCAGAATTTGTTGAACTATATAATCTTAAAGATGTTAATGAATATGCAGACAAAGAGCATCTGCATTATGCGTTTTTTTCACATAGGTATAACACACACTCAAGAATAGATAGAGTATATATATCAAAGGAAGTAACCACCTTTCTTAGCAATGCTAAAGTAATCTCTTGTCCATTAACAGACCACAGTGCATTTACTTTTGAAGTACACGTTCATAACAAACAAAAGGTAACAATCACTAGAATACCATCCTATATAATGAATCTAAAAGAGTTTAAAGAATTTTGTATGAAAGAATTACAACAATTACTTGAATTAAACATAAATGAAGACACTTCAAAAATCTATGTATGAGATGTATTAAAACATACATATATGGAAGAACATTAACTTGGTACAAAAATTAAAGGCAATAATGGGACAAGCAATTAACTGAACTTCAAAAGGAAATGTATATTATTAAACTTAATATACAAAAAGGACATAGTCAATTAACTAATGATTAAACAATGAAAAATAAAGAATATACTGAAATATTACATCATAAAATAATGAGTCTATTTCCTATTCACTGAGTCTGAAGAATCAAAGGAAAATAGCAAATAGAACTAAGAAAGTTATTAAAATGAATCAAAAGAAATATATAATCCCAACATTAATAAGAAAGTCTCAGACTTAAACAGCATACTAGAAACATTTCAGTCACACTATCAAAAAATTAATAATAGCAACATAGAGATGAAATCGAAAGAAGTCCTTCAGACTATAATATAAACCTCAAGATACAGGAACAACAGAGTCGACACATTGACAAGCAAATAACAATGTCCAAGTTGCAGAATCAAATTAAAAAACTGAAACCCAGTAAAGCACCAGGAAATGACAACATAACACCAGAAATGTATAAGTTATTGTGCAAAGAAGCTAAATAGTTATTGTTGAAGGTCTTTAACCAGGTTAAACAAGGAATATTAGTTCCATCTTCTTGAAAAGATAGTTTAGTCTCACCTATTCTGAAATCTGAAAAAAATGCCTCAGAATGTTCTTCCTATAGGCCCATTTCATTGTTAAATGTAGATTAGAAAATGTTTATGGCAATACATACAGAGAGAATTAAACATATGTGTTACCATCATTAATTGATCACGACCTGACAGGTTTCATAAAAGATAGAAACACCTATGATAACATTAAAAGAATTCTTGCTTTCATAGATTATGTTGATTTAAGTAAGAGACATATGACTCTGATGAGCCTAGACATCAGTAGTGCCTTTGATTCAGTAGATTGGAATTATTTACTGGTGGTACTAGAAGAATGTTTTTTTCACAACAATTCACATTCTTAATTAAAACACTGTATGACAATTCTCTGGCCTATGTTAAGATTGGGTCATGTCTCTTTACTTCTATAACTATTAGAAAAGGAACTAAGCAAGGATGCCCACTTTCACCTTTTCTGTTTGCATTAGCAATTGAGCATTTTGTTAACTATGTTAGAATAAACACAAATATTAAAGCTATAGTAATTGGAAATAACTTAGAAATGAAAGTACAATTACTTGCTGATGACATCCTGTTGACAATATCTGATAAAGATAAATCATTAACTAAATTATTCCAAACAATGAACTTCTTTCAAACTGTTTCTGGCCTTGTATTCAATGGAATCAAAACTAAAATTATATTAATTAACTCAAATAAAAGGGAATTAAATAATGACTTTAAGTACTTAGCACCTGATAAAATTAAGTACATAGGACTCTTACTAACTAGCAACACCAGAGAAACACTAAATATTAACTGTATTCATTTACTAAATCAAATGAAATCATTAATGCAGAAATGGAATAAGATGTTTTGTACAATTGAAGATAGATTGTACATAATTAAATCAGTCATTTCCCAAGTTTGTTATATTATTTGCAATCCTTTTCCATTCATCCTACTAAGCAAATTATACAGTAATACAGTAAAATTATACTGAATTTCCTTTGGTCTAACAATAAGCCTAGAAGGTTGGGAGAAGGGTGGAATTAATCTACCAGATATAGAGATTTATTCATTGGCATCTGTTACTAAAACAGTTACTCTATGGCTGAATTCACCCTATACAGCCAAATGGAAATTAATTCATGAATCTATATGTAATATCATTAGTAACTCAGCACATAAACTATAATATAAATCCAACAAAATTGTTTGTAATGTGATAAGAGGTAAAATAATATTTAATAAAAGTATAAAAACAAAGTATATAATTGTTACTGAAACAATAATACAGTTTAGAAAATATATAAACATGAACCCAGATGTAAAGACATGTTTTTATATTACATCCTATAGCTTGTATACAAGAATGTATAACTACCTTTGATTCAAATGTAATTGAAGAGCTTAAAGAAAAAGAAGTGATTTATTGGCATCAAATACTCAGTGGCAATACATTACTCATAATAGATCAAATCAAAAGGAAATTTGAGTTAGATGATAAATTGTGGCTACCAATACAAGTAACACAGTACATCACAAATAAGCTGGAATTGATGACACAAACTTTAAAAAATATTCCTAAGTTCATAGATCTTGTGATACTTTTAATAAATAATACTTCTAAAGGACAAGGATATCTATCCAAAATTCATGTCACTTAAAGAAACGAAGAACTATACCAATAATAGTTATTCTAATTATTATAATTTGCTTAATCAAAAGGATCCTGATAAAAGTGAAAAATAAATGATCCTTTTATCACCAAGCCTTACCACCAAGTCAGTTCAGTGGAAACTATATGTGCATGGAAATTCCTACATAGATCATTTCTAACCCCTCATAGATTAGAACTATTATATAAGAAACATATTGTTTGTTGGAGATGTAAAACGCATATAAAAGCAGATTGGGAACACATGTTTTTTGATAGTCATTCACTGAATAAATATTGGTTTGAAATTATTTCTTTCAAACAAATTTTAATGATACTTTTCAGTTAACCAAGTAATTAGTTTTGTTTAATCTACCCATACCACAATGTGTCCCAAAAGTAAAATATCCTTTACTGTGGACATTGCTTGCCATTGCATGTAAAGCACCACTGACTTTTCAAGATTTCAGAAAAATCACAGTCTTTGTGTCTCGAATAGAAGTAGCAACCATAAAGAAAAGAACTGATAAGACAACATCATGAATCATTTATTGGCAGAAAGTTGAAATACTGGAGAAAACAAATTGATATGATTAGTCAACACAGCATCTTAATACAAATTGTATATTGTATATGGAAACGTGATGTTATCGATTGTATACTTAGGCAACTGTATATAGTTTCTTTTGTAAATAGTTGACTAGTTGATTGTTATGTTATATGGTTCAACCTATTTGAAGATATGGAAAATATTTTAATAAAAATTTCTTTGAGTAAAAAATAGTTGCTTGCTAGTTGCCTCATACTTGTTAGACATCCTTAGCCATTGAAGCTTTAATTCAGCTTCATTGCCGTCTGAAATGTGGCATTGCCAGTGACAATTTTTTTTTCCTTTTGTCACAGTGTACACTCTGCAAGACTTTAATGACCATGGAGCTACAGTACCACTAAATAAATGCAAGTAGTCTCAAAAGTTAAATAGTTTCTAAAAGGCCAGCCACAGTGAAAGGTTTGGATATATTTAATAATAAATAATCAAAAGAGAACATGAGAATACTGAATATCTATTTACAATAAACACCATAGTTTCAATCACAGGAAATAAAATAAAATAAAAAAAAACACAGATGGGCAGACTCAGGTGCAGAAAAGCAATATTCAACTAATCTCATTATATTTTCCTAACTGACTGAAGATTACTGTTCCCTACTTGCTGGCTAGAGAAGGCAAAATAAAGTGGATGAGTGTCTTGCATCAGTTCCAGTAACAGAGTGCTGAGTGCTACTGTCACATCTTTTACTAGTAATGCAAAAACAGTTGCACAGTGGTGGTAATTAAAAACCAAAAAAAAAAAAACAAAACACTAATCCATGGCAAGCGAGACAAAATGCTACAGGAAACTCTTTAAAAATTCAGATTTCTTATTCAATTTTTCTAAAATCTTCTTACAATCATCCTTAAAACCCACTATAACTGTAAAAAGATCACTGACAAATCTGTAATAGATAATTTTATTTTCTTTTATTGGAGCCAGTACTGTATACTCCCACCAACCTAAGACAGTATTAGGATAGCATCATATCTGGTCATCCAACTGTGTGTTTCCCACACTACCCCTCACTAGATACTGAGCCAGGATTTGGTACAGATATGTCACAATACACACACACAACTTTAGCTAAAGGTTTATTACAGCATCTAGAAACTATAAAACAATTCCAACACTTCTACTCTTCTGAAGAAAGGCGTTTCATAGACATTCTCCCGGATTTACTAATCTCTCGTGCAGGACTAATCTAGTCCTGTACGGAAGCGACAGTTTAAGAGGAGGACGGCAGCGTGCCATGCATATTAATGAAGGCACGCTGCCTGAGCTCCAAATCCTACACAGAGCATGGATGAGTGCAGGGGGCATGTCTGAGAGCAGAGCTCTCAGAATAAACACGCCCCTGCAAAGTAGAACAGCATAAACTGTAAATAAGTGAGCGAGACCGCTCATAGGTGTCCGCATATCCCCACCAACAGTCCCCCATGTGTACAACAGGAACAGTACATATAAATAAAATGAAGAAACACTTTTAGTTTTTTTTTTTAAACCCCAAGTACAGCTAACCATAGGTGCGCGGGTTTGCCCATCGCTTAGCTACGGTTAAAGCAGTTTAAAAGGCTTAAGAGGATAACAAGGAAGATGTATGCAAATGAAGCAGCACAGCAATAGTGTAGTGGTCTGAGCATCCGCCTAACGAGCAGGCATTCCTGGTTCGAGTCCCACTGCAGCACATTCCATTTTCTATGTGAAATCTGTATATGAACATTTTTTGAAATTCTTTTGCAGTATAACCTACTAAACAACATTTAAATGTGAACCAGAATACTGCATTAAATGCATATGTGAAGTGTCAGTGTCATAATGAATAAGGCACTAGTAAGCAGGTTTAAGCACAAATAAGCAGTAGTAAGCATATATAAGCTCTAGTAAGCGTGTTTATGTGCGTTTGCGCGGGGGTGAGCATTGCCTACACAGATTAAGCAAAGTAGAAGCTAACTGAATGTAAGAAACTGTAACCGGAGGTTAGCATTGCTTAGCTCTGCTCAAACCCATGCACACCCGCTTACAACTGCTTTTAAAGTGCCTTAATCACTCTGTACCCGACGGCCCGTGTTCTGCCCAGCAACAAAATAAACAGCTTCTGCAAGGCTCGAACTCAGGACACTATACACCACAGTCACAGTAGTTAACCACTAAGCCATCATAGCAATACATGTAAATGAGGTATCAGCAAACTAATCCTCACCACAGGAAAATCAAACAAACATGTGAACTGAATCTGTGTATAGTGTGATGTTGTATAACCTGCCACAGAACATAAATATGTGAACTGGAGTACTGCAGTAAGCATAGATTTGAGGTGTTATTGTAATAAAGTGTAGAAGTCCCCAGGTCCCCGTACAGTGTATGCACACATGAATCACGGATACCAGACACATATATAACCTGTAATGAATAATAAATCACTGCTAAAAGGCAAATATAGTGCTAATTAACTATTAAGCAATGCAAACCGCAGCACAGCTCAACTTAGTAAGTGTAAGCAATATGTAGGGAAGCCAATTCAATCTGCCCAGTGGTATACCTCTTTAAGCAGTGCAAACCTTAGGTAAGCAAGTGTGCCCGTAGCGTAGCCTTTTCAAAACTGGCCAATCACGGAAAAGAGCGGGAAGTCGGCCCTACTTAAACCCAAGAGGTGGGAATACAGCTCATAACTGGTTGTAGCTTCCCCTTGCAGGCACTATGGCAGTAAGGGGAGAAGGAGTGTGCTTCCGGGCGCAGTGCTGGTGCATCCAGGAGTCCAAGATCATGGTTGGACTCCTAGTTAAAATCCATGCACAGAGACAGCTGCAGGGCCAGTACCAGGGCTCCCAATATAAGGCAGAGGCCTGGGACCGGCTCGCCCGTGACCTCACCCATTGCCACTGCCATACCCTGAACTGGTGAGCAGGTCAGGCACCACTATGCCAACCTGAAGTGGTGGAAAGGGGACCTCTTGGAGAAGTGGCTCCAAGAGGCTAGAGCAGCAGTGGATGTCCCAACCGTGTGTAAGTATCAGTCCAGTGCCTGTGTAGTAATTGCCATCTCGGGTATATCATGGATAGGTATGGCTAAATATTCTTTTTATGTCCCCCACAGCTGCAGTGGAGCGGGCCGCGAACTAGGAGGCCCACGTTAGCTGCCTGGCGTGGTTGCGACGTGAGGCAGGTCAGTAATACTCATGCTTCTACTGTCATAGGAAATAAAAATAAAAGTAGTAGTAAAGTAATTGCTAGTATAAAACCTGTATTGTTCAAGGCAAGTACTGCATACACTAGAGAATATGGCAGGAAGAGTCTGATATTGTTAGTAAAAAGTGTAATACCCTGACAAAACAGGTCCAACTGCTGGACTATATATCTATATCATATGGTAATGTAGATTTGCAGTCATGTAATAGTACTGTTGTATTAAGCACTGTTACCCACACCATACACCATAAATCGAATGTGTAGGAATGCCTGTATATGACAGGTGTAATCCCCAGAGACCTTTTAGTACAACTGAGAGACACAGAGACACTAAACAGGTAAAATGCAGACAACAAAAACTGAATAGCACATGTAACTGAGATGTGAAGTGTTGTTCTTT
>NC_056732.1:295986291-296023791 GCF_019279795.1 Protopterus annectens | reverse complement strand
TACTTACAGACATCCTAAGGTCATCATAGTACAGTACCACTGCTTGCATAGTAACGCCCCTGTGGACTACAGCTGCGATATGGTCAATATATGTGGACAGTCTGACACACTCTGGTCAGTCCAGGGGTATACACAGAACCCCTTCATGCAATACATGCGTTCCTGGCCTGTCAATGTGGATGTTAACAGCCATGTAGATGGGTATAACACGTACATACTGGTATACATTTGCCCCCATAGATTATGCATTCATACACCCCTGTCTGTCCTGACACATATCCGCTGGTACAGAGGTGCCATGGCCACATACTATCCACTAGTTAGTGACATACATCTGAACAGCATCCCACTGCTTTGTCTGACATACATGACTGTAATGGTTGCCCAGCAGCAGTACATCTGGCAAGTATCTGGACATGACATCTCACTGGATAAGTACAGTAAGCTGCTGGGCATGTAACAAGGCACAGTGCAGGCTACAGGCAGACTGACTCAACACTGGGCTACATCTCCTATGTGGGAATGCACATGTACCTGCGTAGATAGCAGGCTCACATCACAGAGTAACTGACACCTGTGTGAAAGTGCATAACCACAACCAATGTGAACACAGCCACATATGGTAAGCTAACATACTATTAAAATATATGGACTATATGATGTACACCATCCTCATATGAGCCACTTACAAAACAACCCTACATATACTGGGCTGCTGCACAGTGTGGTCCGATGGCTGTTTGTGGTTTGGGACATGTGTGTGTTCGCCCCTACAAACATGTAAGCTGATAGGGTGACATACACAACTCCTGAGAGACTTGCTTGGCTACAAACATCTGCATTAGAAGCTGAAGTTAGATAAAACTTGCAGTAGTGTATTTTAGTCTTCCTTTAAGTACAAACTTGAAGTTTTAAAAGTACTGTATTTTTATTTTTTCTGTTTCCTATTTGTGTGTTTCTGAACAGTGTGTTGTGTGTCTGTCTGCCATAAGAGGGGGTGGTGTTATCACTTCTTTGTTATCTGATATTTAATAGCCTAGAGGGATTCCTCTGTACCTTAAGTGCTAGCCACAAAGTTTGAGAAATAATTTTATGCTCAACTCCTGAGAGATTTGCTTGGCTACAAACATCTACATTAGAAGCTGAAGTTAAGTAAGACTTGCAGTAGAATATTTTAGTCTTCTGTTAAGTACAAACTTACAGTTTTAAAAGTACTGTATTTTCATTTTTTCTGTTTCCTAATTGTGTGTTTCTGAACAGTGTGCTGTGTGTCTCTCTGCAGTTAGTTCCCCACCCACCCTGTTCCTTTGTTGGTGGCTCTGGAATTGCCCGCCCCTCCTGTAAGTCTGTATTAGAACACTCCTCCTGGGTCCATCTCATTTGCTCACTTAACCGAGTACAGTGAGATCATATTCTGAGTCTAGTGTTCACTCTGCTTAATACAGAGAAGATTTTAGAAGGCCAGCCCACTTAGGTTCTTCCTTCCTCTCTCCTTGCACTTAAAAAAATTGCACTTTATTCATCTGCTTTTACTGTATTTGTGTTTCCTCCTACTTTATTTTGCTTTTCTTAAAAGTACTCAGTTGTATATATTGTTTTGGTTTAAACACTTGGGCTTCATACAGGCTGTTTTACATTAAGAAGGTTTGGGGTCTGCACTGTTGTGGCAGGACAGGTAGCTTACATCCTTCTAAGCTGGGAATTGCTGATTGAAGGCCTGCACTGTTGTGGCAGGACAGGTAGCTTACATCCTTCTAAGCTGGGAATTGCTGATTGAAGGCCCAGTGTCTGCTGTTCTAAAAGTATATTAGTTCTGGATTAAGCACTGGGGCTTCAGGCCAGTTATTCTATATCAAGAAGGTTTGTGGTCTGCACTCTTGTGGGAGGAGAGGCTGGATTCTGCCCTTCTGAGCTGGGAATTTCTGGTCACAAGTTTGTTGTGCCTGCTTATTTGAACTGTTTCTTTCTGAAATTGGTTCGCCTTGTTGCTGTAGCATAGACCAGATTTAGGCCTCCTGAATCTAGCTTTGTTTGTATAACTTGAGCACTGATCCAGGCCATCTTCTTTGCGGAGAAGGTTCCCCTGCACCCTAGTAGCAGGAGTGTGCAGTTAGAACTTGTCTTGATTGAAGACTGCTGGAACAGGGCTCAGTTTTGAGCTTTTTGCCTAGTTAAAGACATTGGGGACCTCCAAACACTTGACCCAACCCAGTTCGGCTTTAAGGGCAGATCATGCCTACTAAACCTGGTTGACTTCTTTGAGACAGTCACCAAGGCCATAGACGAGGGAAAGGTGGTTCACACAGCCTACCTTCACCTCGCCAAAGCGTTCAACACCATTCCTCACTCAGGTATTATGGAAAAACTCACCAGCCTGAACATAAACCCCTACGTCACAAGATGGGTTGCCAACTGGCTTACAGACAGAACTCATGCGGTAAGAGTAGCAGGCTCCAGGTCCGACTCTAAACCAGTCACAAATGGTGTCCCGCAAGGCTCAGTCCTGGAACCCTACTGTTTGGCATATACTTTTCAGAAGTACAGGCAAACACAGGAGGACTGTGGCTAACTAAGCTGGCCGATGACTGCAAACTGAGAGCCATAATTGACTCTCCGGCTGACACGGACATCCTCCAAAAAGGCCTTACTGTGACGGACACCTGGTGTCAAAGTCTTGGCCTCAAGCTAAATGCCAAAAAATGCATAGTCATCCCATTTGGGAAAAACAAAACACCCACGGATTACCACATAGGTGGCAGCCCCCTTAATACAGAAGAGGTAATAAGAGATCTGGGTCCCAGGTAGATGGTAATCTTTCCTTTGACAATCATATTGCCAAAGTAGTTAGGAAAACCTTCTATGTGGCCCATCTAATTACTAAAGGGTTTGCATCTAGAAGTAAAGAGGTTATAGTGCCCCTCTGCTCGTCACTCATCAGACCCATCATAGAGTACAATGCCCCATTTGGGATGTACCTCACAAGACACTTCCAACAGCTGGAAAGACCGCAAAAGTACATCACCAAGAGGATTACTGGCCTCAAACATATGTCCTATGCAGACCGACTGAAAAAACTAGGGCTGTACTCATTGGCATATCGCTTAATCAGAGGTGATCTCTGCCTGACTTACAAAGCCATGTCCAACTCAGAATTGATGGACATGCTCCACCTAAAGAAATCCAAGTCACTGTAAGCCACGCGCTCTAGTGAGCTAAACCTCGCCACAACTATAAATAGAACATGCTGGAGGGATAGATTCCTGTCACAGAGACTTCCCATGTTTTGGAACAAAATTCCTGTCTACATTAGGCAGAGCCCCTCATTAACACTCTTCAAGAGAAACCTTGACGAGTGGATGGGTAACACAAAATATACCCCTGGGATCACTTCATTGGCTCTGCTTGACAGAGGCTCTGTTAATTAATCAATGGGGCGGCGAAAGCCGACACTCTGGCTAGTTATGCCCCGAGTGCTTGTGTTATGTGGCGGATCCTGGCACCCGACAGGCAGCTAACAGTAACCTTCTCCTTATTCAGGCCTAGTGAGTGGGACGTCAGTGTGCCTGATTACAGTCCCCTATTACTAGTATGTTGGGTATATTATATTTTTCCTTATAGATAACCTAGTGCCTGCCTATGAACCTAATTGGGTAACTTGTTTAAATCAGTTTGTTCGTTTTCTATTGTTTTATGTATATATAAAAAACAAATTGCACTTTATTCATCTGCTTTTACTGTATTTGTGTTTCTTCCTACTTTATTACTAGGGGCATTGACTACAACTCTGATCTGTGATATATAACAATAAGTATCCTTTTCTGCACATTTAAAGTGTTTTTTGAGTGTATCTGCTTTATTTTCTGAAAAAAAAAAAATATATATATATATGTATTTACTTGTTTCCCGCCTTTCTAAGCTAGCATAGTCCAGTTTTCAGGTTAGTGCTGAATTCAGGGCTGTGTTAACAAATATCTGTGTTTGCCCATACCTTACTTGGATAGAAGGACGTTTCTCTGTTCACCTGTGAGAGAGGGGAGCTTTGAGCAGCCTGTCTGTCGCTGGAGGAGTGGTTTAAGCCCAGAAATTAGTAGTTTATTGGCCATTTTGGGCTAATTTCTATCTCTTTCATTTCCCTGCTATAAATACCATATTTGCCCGGTTTTGCGAGCCGGTTAGCTAGGGTAAAACTATTCCCGGCTCCACAAAGTCTCCTGTTCAAATTTTCCCTTGGAACTAGAGAAACTTTCAACTTAAGCACTCAAACCATTTATTTCTCAGCCCAGCACTTGCTCAGAACTTATAGCAAGCACTTATAAACCCTAGCACTAGACCCTCCTTTACTGTACAGAAGGACAAGGCTCTATATTCGATCTTACCAGCCATCCATTAAAACAGTTCACTGTACTTATCCAGGCATGTCCAAAGGGCAGTTTCAGGTGTACTCTCCAGTCCAGCTGGTGAATCTGGGCATTTTGAGGCAATGTAACAACTGCCTCATGTACACAGACAACCCCCTCCTACCACCAAACACTAATACATGCGAGAGATGCAATTATACAGCCAAACTGGAGGCTAAGCTCTCTCAACTTAAGACTGGATTAGACAGTCAAGAGGAGAAGGGGAAATACTGTCATCACACCACCAGTCTCACATAGACCCATTAAACCAGCATCAGCAAGAAACACACATAAATACATGAAAACATACTCGGAGGCTCTAAATAAAAATCTGCAAAAGCAACAGAGACCTCCAAAGCAAACATCCAAGCAACCTCCACCCCCCCAACACAAACCATGAAACACATACTTCACAATACCAGTGTGCCACACTATCACAGCCCTTAAGGAAAAATATAATATACCCAACATACTAGTAATAGGTGACTGTAATCAGGCACACTGACGTCCCACTCACTAGGCCTGAGTAAGGAGAAGGTTACTGTTAGCTGCCTGTCGGGTGCCAGGATCCGCCACATAACACAAGCACTCGGGTCACTCCAGAACAAGTACAAATATGACTCTGTCATTGTCCATGTTGGTGTGAATGACCTGAGCCATACCTCCCTGGACTACATGAAAACAGACATGGAAGAGTTGTGATCATGTAGCCCAGGCCGGTATGACCCTGACCCTGAGTAGCATCCTGCCCTCACCAAGAATGATACCACAGTATAAAGAAAAAATTCTCGATTTCAACAATTGGCTAAGTTTCTGGTGTCATTCAAAGGGGATCCAGTGTCTGTCCGCCTGGGATGACATGCTCGACAAGCCACGCTGCTTCGCTAGACATGGCTTGCACCTGTCACCCTTAGGCTTTCGAATACTGGCCAAGGCTCTTGCCATCCCCATGGTGCCTTTTTAGGCAAGGCTCAAAAGACAAACCCACCACCGTAAATAGCACAAGTAACAAAAAACTGAGGGTAATGCTACTCAGTGCCAGAAGTCTAAACCTCAAAATGCACGCACTCGAGGCACTCCTCAGTATGGAAAAAATGGATATATGTGCAGTAACAGAAACCTGGTTTAAGGCTCCAGAGAGCACCTCAGCACTACCAGGCTACAACTCATACCATACATTTCGGCCACAGAACCCAAACCGAAATACAAAAGGCGGGGGCGTATCCATATTCATCAAGGATACCCACACCTCTAGGTTAGTGGCACAGCACGATGCTTCAGAGATCATCCATGTGCAACTAACAACGGGCATAACTGCAATTCAAACTGTAGCTTGCTACAGATCACCAACCATGTCCCAGGACTCCCATTCCGTGTTTCTGGAAACACTGGGAAACTTAAATGTCCTACCAAACACCCTAATATATTGAGTGATTTCAATTACCCAAACATTAACTGGGAGAACTACTCAAGTACCAACTCCCTTCCCCAGCATTTCCTAGAATATATAAACTCAAACATCCTGGTTCAACTGGTCAACACTCCCACCAGAGGTGACAGCATATTGGACCTGGTCATCACCAACATGGGCAACCAGTGTTCCACACCGGAGGTCAACCCCTCGCTGGTTAGATCTGACCATAAACAAATCACTTTGTATATCCACATTCTGCCCCCACCCCCGGACAAGAAAACCACCATGAAAAACTTTTCAGAAGCAAACCTCACGTTTTTTAAGACCGAGGTGGAAAGATTCAAAGCCCCCATGTTGAAGGATAACGCTGTCCAAGCTGCAATATCCTTTAATGCATACTACGGGCACCTACAAGAATGCATGGATTGTGCCATCCCAAGCAAAACCAAGACTCACTCCTCCAAGAAAAGGAAACCAGTCTGGTGAATTCCTGCCATAAACAAGCTATACAGTAGAAGGAGGAAACTAGTACAGAAAAGAGTAAAATCCCAAGAAGGGAAGACATCCCTGATCAGTATCAGCAAGAAACTACAATCCCTCATAAAATCATGCAAGGCAAGCTTTGAAAGAATAATTGCCAAGGACTCCAAAGATAACCACAAGGCATTCTTTATCTATGTCAAGAATCTAAGTGGCAAAGCTCTGATCTGCTCGGAGTTGGTGCAGAATGGCACAAAATACACTGAACCGACCGATATCGCCAACATCCTGGCAGAAAGGTTCAGTTCAAACTTTACCCCCCTTTCACCCCCAAAAGGGCCCATAACCATACCAGAAGAATGTAGAGTCCCTGAAATCACAGACACTCAGGTTAAAATTGCCCTCTCCAAAGCCAAAAAACACAGCATCAGTGGGACCGGACGGTGTCCCAGGCGGTGTCCTACACAAACTTAAAGGCGAATTAACCCCTCACCTAAACACGCTGTTCAAATTTAGCCTCTTTACAGGCTACTTAGCCATAGAGTGGCGCACAGCAACAGATATTCCGCTCCACAAAGGTGGAGCCACAGCATACCCCGGGAACTATCGCCCTGTAAGCCTGACTAGTTTGGTCTGCAAGGCTATGGAGCGCATCATCATGGAACTCATTAACAGAGACAATGGGAACCTCCAAACACTGGACCCTACCCAGCTCGGCTTTGTTAAGGGCAGATCATGCCTCCTAAACCTGGTGGACTTCTTTGAGACAGTTACAAAGGCTATAGAAGAGGGAAAGGTGGTCCACACAGCCTACCTAGACCTCGCTAAGGTCTTCGACACCATTTCCCATTCTGGTATTATAGACAAGCTCACCAGCCCGAACATAAACCCCTACATCACAAGTTGGGTTGCCAGCTGGCTCATGGACAGAACCCACATGGTGAGAGTTGCATGAGCTAGGTCCGACTCTAAACCGGTTACAAGTGGCGTTCCCCAGGGTTCAGTCCTAGGACCCCTCCTGTTTGGCATATACTTCCCAGAGGTACAGGCAAGCACAGGAGGACTATGGCTGACCAGATTCGCAAACAACTGCAAACTAGTGGCTATAATTGACTCTCCGGCTGACACAGACATCCTCCAAAAGGGTCTCACTGAGATGGATACCTGGTGTTAAAATCATGGCCTCAAGCTTAATGCCAAAAGTGCATAGTCATCCCCTTTGGAAAAAACAAAGTACCTGCAAACTACCACATAGGTGGTAGTCCCCTAAATACGGAAGACGTAATAAGGGATCTGGGGACCCAAGTAGATAATTATCTCACCTTTGATAATCACATTGCCAAAGTGGTTAGAAAATCCTTCTACGTGGGCCACCTAATCACAAAAGGGTTCGCATCCAGATCAAAAGAGGTCATTGTGCTCCTCTACTCACCACTCATCAGACCCATCATAGAGTACAACTCACCATTTGGGATGTACCTTACAAGACATCTGCAACAGCTGGAAAGACCACAGAAGTATGTCACCAAGAGGATCACTGTCCTCAAACAGATGCCCTATGCAGCTCGACTGAAGAAACTCCAGCTGTACTCAGTTGCATGCCGCCTACTCAGAGGTGATCTCTGCTTGACATACTATGCCATGTCCAACCCAGAATTGAAGGACATGCTCCACCTAAAGAAAACCTTATCCTTTCGAGCCACATGTTCTAGGGATCTAAACCTCACCACAACAATAAATAGGACATGCTGGAGGTATAGATTGCTGTCCCGGAGACTTCCCATGCTTTGGAACAAGATCCCAGTTTACATTAGGCAGAGCTCGTCACAAACACTGTTCAAAGGAAACCTTGATGAGTGGATGGGAAACCAAGTTTACCCCAGGGATCACTTCAGTGGCTCTGCTGGACAGAGGCTCAGGGAACTAATCCATGGGGGCGGCGAAAGCCAACGCATTCTGGCTAGACTTATAAATGCCTTTGGGCAGATAGCCTAGTACCTACCTCTGAACATCAGTTAGAACAGGACCAAGAACAATGACACCTACCACAGTCTCTACACAGGCCAAGGTACATATGCACTGTACACACACTGTTGACAATTACCAGACTTGCACATACCTCAGTACTGTACACACAACTCAGAATGCCCAGGCTATGTCCTCAAATATAACCCCTACTATACATATCATGTGTAGCAATCTGATATCTCAATGGCTTATCAGATATGCTGTCAATGAATATGGTGAACAGAACATATGCACCCCCTACTGCATGACATATGTACAAAGGTTGACAGAGTTGTGGCTGGAGGCACAAACACAGGGCCAATATTGACATGTCGCTGTGATCACCTTATACATTTCCTGTCGTAACAGGGTTTGATGCAACATATGTCCTATGAGGGACATGACGTCAGTTACCCTCCCGGCTGTCACCATCTGACTACAATCCTCACACTACCTTCTGCAGTTGTGAGATAGCTGCTCTGTGGGTAACACATAAGAACACAAGGCACCACACACTGCCCAGTCTGCAGATGACCCTACAGATGGGGATTCCTCATAAACATAGCACTGAAATGACAAGTATTAAAACATGAAGGACAGCCATATCCACACACGCGCACACCCTGTTAAACCAATATTACCCCAACTGCAGTATAGCAGCACTTACAGTCTGTAGTCAGGACAGGCACATCCCCCTCCTGTGTGTTTTCCTGTTTCCAAGTGTATGTTGTCAGAGGTAAGTCCCCAATCCATCTGTGATGCTGTTTGCCAAACAACAGATCTAGTCTCTGCTCACAGTGAATGAAAAGCCCCAACACCAACATGATGTTCCTAGATATTGGAGTGTTGTTTCCATGCAATTGACTCTGGGGGAATATTACCACAGCTGTTCCACATGCAATCAGCTAGAGGAGGTCTGTAATCCATGCAGAGGCCATCAGCTGATCATGAGCATCACTGACAGTGCACATGCCACTGCCTAAGCAAAGCAGGTGTAAGTCTCCACTTCCACCAGAGAGGGAGTAAGAGAGGCAGATAAGTCAAGGTGGGTTGGGAGAGTAAAAGGTAAGCATGTGTATGTCACACACCTACCAGTCTAGGGTATCGAACCCTTGACTGACTATGTACTGATATCATATCTGTTATCCCTGCACGGTGGATATTGTGATTTATGCTAGGGGCACCATATAAGAAATTTTAAAAACCCACTCAACATTGAGTCCAGTTGTTACACACTCACAACCACCTCCACACAGGACACGAATGACAAACATTGACACATTAAGAGACATACCCGTCACATCTGGGATTAGAACCCCCTACCTAACTAGTGATTACACTACAGCACTATGCAATTATAGAACACACCATGGAAATTACCCGAGTACTCTTTCCCCAAAGGTTTATTTCACAGTGAGTGACATCAGCAGGATTGCCAAAGTAGGGCGAATGAATTGTAGTGAGTGTGACTAGCCAAACTTGCATTGCTCTCTACGCAGACATAGGAACAGACACAAAAGCATCCACAACACCCATGTGTGAGACTAGAACCCCTACCAGAGTTGTATATCACACTACAGCCTTACGCTGTTATAGCATGCACCACCGAGATTTCTGGAGTACTCTTTCCCCAAAGGTGTACTGCACAGTGATTGACATCAGCAGGATTGCCAAAGTAGGGCATCTGAATTGTATTGAGTGTGACTAACCTAAATTGCCCTAATTAGTCTCTATGCATTAACTGCTGTTCTGGCCAGAACAAAAATAACCTGCCTTTGCAGGTCATGAACCCAGGACCCTATACACTATAGTCACAGTAAGTAACCACTAAGCCATCACAACAGTACACGAGACTGCGGTTCCACCAAAGTAATCCCACCATAGGCTAATCAAACTGAACATGTGAAAGGAATGTATGTACAGTTGTCCGTAAATAACCTCTCCAGAGCCAACTTTATGCTACTCGCAGAAGTGACAATGTTTGTGACACCCATAGAGACAGCAGCTGGCAGTTCAACTGATGAATCCTGCACTAAGGCACTGTATGAACACATCCACTTGTGCATGATTCCTCACATCCCACATAGAACCACAACGCTCACCTCCCAAATAAGCAAGCCAGTCTCGTGGTCTCCTGCCATTAACAGAGTGGACAACAGAAGGTAGACACTGTTGAAGAAAAAAGGATAATCCAAGGATGCAGGCAACTCCCTTACCAGCCCCAGTAAGACGTTGAGATGGCATTACATAGACTGCTCCCATAGCATGTGCCAGTATCCTGGCAGATTGATTTAGTGCCACATTCACCCCCTCTCTCCCACAAAAGGGCCCATGTCAGTACGAAAAGATTTCCATTTCCCAGTAATCATGGCCACACAGGCAGAAACCGCACTATCCACAGCTAAGAATACAGCATCCATGGGACCAGATGACATCCTGGGCTGTGTGCTACATGAACTACAAAATGAAATGGCAACTCACCTGTCATGTGTAATCATAGCCTCGCATCAAGCCTGGTGCCCACTGAGTGGCGCACAGCTGCAGTTATCCCACTCCACAAGGGGAGATCCACCTGTGATCCCTTGAACTACGGTCACATCAGTCTGACGAGCCTGATCTGCATGGCCATGGAATACATTATCTGGGATGTTTTGAACGCATACATTGGCAACCATCAAACACTGGACCCCACACAGATTGGGCTCATGGAGGGCCAGTCTTGTCTCCTGAAACTGATTAACTGCTTTGACTCAGTATGCATAGCTGTTGAAGAGGGTAAGGCAGTCCAAAGAAGCCTATGTAGACCTCGCCAAGCTTTTCAACACCATCCCCCAGTCTGTAGACATAGATTAACATACTAATCCGGCCATACATCCCTATGCCACTCGATGGTTTGCCACATGGCTTACTGACAGAACCCAAACTGTAGGTGTAACTGACTCCAAATCCATCCTTAGACAAGTGACAAGTGGAGTACCTCAGGGTTCAGTCCCTGGACCACTGTTGTTTGGCATCTACATCTCTGAAGTACAGGCCAACAGTATGGGACTCTGGCTAACAAAGGTAACAGAGATGACTGCGAAATAGGAGTCATTATGAGCCTGACTATACTGCATAATATGTTGTTGATACCAGCCTGACATCATGCAGGTTGGGTGGAGTGCTGTTAACATCTTGTGTCCTTGCCGTGTAAGGTCCTGGTTACGGGATCTGCAACAGTTGGTAGTGTATTGCAGGGCAGACGTGTTTGGCTGTGGGAGGGTACCTGTTCCTGCATGACGTATGTTGTTTGTGCCTATCAACCCCATTAATGGTGCATGTGGAGATGTATGTTTCTGCTATGTTCCCTCTTTATGTACAGATGTATGTCCGTATATATCTATATAGATATAAATATCTGCTTACATATATGTGTGTGTGTGTGTGTGTGTGTGTGTGTGTGTGTGTGTATATATATATATATATATATCAAAATGTTGTATCTGTTTAGACATTAATATAATTTCACACACACATACATCTGCATGTTGGAATACATTCTCTGTACTGTTGAATGACTGGGCTGGATGATATGATTGTAAATACAGCAGGGTTATATATATCTGAGATGGCTTAGAGGTAATTCACTTTGGCTATGGTGTGCATTGTCCTGGATTCGAGCCTAGCAGAGGTTGTTTATTTTGTTGCTAGGCAGAACAAGGACTGATGGATACAGAGTGATTAGGGCACTTTAAAGCAGCTGTATGCATGTCTGCGCGGAGATAAGCACTGCTAAAGTCTGGTTACAGTTTCTTATATTCAGCTGCTGAATTGCTTAACCTTTGTAGGCATTCCTTAGCTCTGCGCAAACCTGCTTACAACTGCTTTAAGGTGCCTTAATCACCGTGTATCCAACGGGCTGTGTTCTGCCCAGCAACAAAATAAACAGCTCTTGCAAGGCTCAAACCAAGGACCCTACACAGCATAGACAAAGTGATTTACCACTAAGCCATGACAGATGCAAACAGATTCGATGTTTTCAGAAACATATCATCCAGTCCAGTCATACAGCAGTGCAGAGAATGTATACCAACATCTAGATGTATGTGTGTATAAATGTACTAATATCTAAACAGATACAACATATCTAGATATGTAGATATAGATATATATATATATTAATTTCTAAAACTATATACATGTATATCAATATATATATGCACATATATACATGCATATGCCTAAATCGACACATATATGTGTCTACATCTATATGTCTACATATATACGCACCACGTTGCATATGTGTACGCAGCTATGTATCTATGTAGGTATATACGGACATAGTTATATATATGTTAGCAGATTTATAAATCTATATAGGTATATATGGCCATACATCTGTAGATAGCAATGGCAGATTAACAAATACACATATGTCCACATAGGTTCATAGGTAGGTACTAGGCTATTAGCCCTTGGGCCTATATAAGCCTAGCCAAAAAGGTACCCTGGCTTTCGCCACCCAAGAAAATTATTTTCCTATGCCCCTGTCGAGCAGAGCCACAGAAGTGATCCCTGGGGTGAATTTCCTATTTCCCATCCAATCATCAAGAGTTTTCTTGAAGAGTGCTAATGAGGAGCTCTGTTTGACATAGATAGGTAGTCTGTTCCAGAGTATGGGAAGTCTCTGGGACAGGAATCTGTCCCTCCAGCATGTTCAGTTTGTTGTGGTGACCAGGTTTAGGTCCCTAGAGTGTGTAACTCGGAGGGATTGGAATTTCTTTAAGTGGAGCATGTCCAACAGCTCTGGGTTTGACATAGCTTTGTATGTTAGGCAAAGATCGTCTCTGAGTAGGCGATATGCGACGGAGTAAAACTGGAGTTTTTTGAGACGGTCTGCGTAGGGCATCTGTTTGAGGCCAGTGATCCTCTTTGTGAGGTATTTCTGTGGCCTTTCCAGTTGTTGTAGATGTCTTGAGGTACGTACCAAAAGGGGCATTGTACTGTATAATGGGTCTAATGAGTGATGAGTAGAGGGGAACAATGACCTCTTTTTTTCTGGATGAGAAGCCTTTTGTGATGAGGTGAGCCACGTAGAAGTATTTCCTGACCACTGTGGTGATGTGATTATCAAAGGACAGACTACTGTCCACCTGTGTCCTAAGGTCTGTTATCACACTTTTGGCGTTAAGTAGACTACCACTTATGTGGTAGTTCATGGGTACAGAGTTTTTACTAAAGGGGATGACAATACACTTTTTGGCATTGAGCTTCAGGCCATGGCTTTGACACCAGGCATCTATCTCAGTGAGGCCCTTTTTGGAATATGACCACATTGTTAGGAGTTTCGATTATGGCTTCTTGTTTGCAGTCATCTGCAAACTTTGTTAGCCAAAGACCTTCTGTGTTAGCCTGTACTTCAGAGAAGTAGTTACCAAACAGGAGAGGACCCAGGACTGAACCCTGTGGTACTCCACTTGTCACTGGTGTGAAGTCAGATTTGGAGTCTGCTACTTTCACAGTGTGGGTTCTGTCCGTTAGCCAGTTGGCAACCCATCTTGTGACATAGGGATTTACACCTAGTTTAGTGAGCTTATCTATAATTCCAGAGTGGGGGATGGTGTCGAAAGCCTTGGCGAGATCTAGATTAGCTGTGTGAACCACCTTACCCTCATCTATGGCTTTGGTGACTGCTTCAAAGAAGTGACTCAGGTTTAGGAGACATGATCTGCCTTTTACAAACGCGAACTGGGTAGGATCCAGAGTTTGGAGATTACCAATGTCTTTGTTTATGAGTTCCATGATGATACGTTCCATGGCCTTGCAGACCAGGCTCATCAGGTTAATGGGGCGGTAGTTCCTGCGGGTCTGTCGTAGCTCCCCCTTTGTGGAGTGGGATAACCGTGGTGGTGCGCTATTCAGTGGAGACAAAGCCTGAGGTGAGGCTATGATTGAACATGGTACTTAGGAAGGGTGCCAGTTCATTCTGTAGTTCATGTAGAACGCAGCCTGGGATATTGTCAACTCCCATGGATGCTGTGTTCTTGGCTTTGGAGAGTGTTTTTTACTTGTGCAGCTGTGATTACAGGAACTTTGCATTCTTCTGGTATAGAGATAGGCCCTCTAGGGGGTGAGGGGGGCGGTAAAGTTAGCACTGAACCTATCTGCCAGGCTGTTGGCAATATCAATTGGTTCTGTATATTTAGTGCCATTGTGCCGTAACTCAGCACAGATCTGAGTGTTGCCATTGAGATTCTTGACATAGCTATAGAATGCTTTGTGGTTGTCTTTAGAGTCAGTAGCAATTTTGTTTTCTTCACTAGCTGTGGAGGATTTTATGAGGGATCTCAGCTTCTTACTGAGGTTGACCAGGGAGTTCCTCCAGTCATGGGATTTTACTCTTTTTTGCAACAGTTTCTTTCTTCTGTTGTAGAGTTTGTTTATGGCAGAGGACCACCAGATTGGCATCCTTTTTTTTTGAAGGATAGCATCTTGGTTCTTTTAGGGATAGCATGATCCATGCACTCGTGTAAGTGCTTATAAAGTGCATTTGTGTAGGATTCAGCAGTCGTACCTCTATTGTCCATCTGCATAGGTGTCATGAAGTTTGCCACTTCTGTCTTAAGAAGTGTGAAGTTGGCTTTGGAGAAGTTTTTTTACGGTGGTTTTCCTAATTGGGGGTGGGGGCGGGATGTGGATGTCTAGGCTGATTAGCTTGTGGTCGGATCTGACCAATGAGAAATTGACGTCTGGTGTGGAACACCGGTTGCCCATGTTGGTAATGACCAGGTATAGGATATTGCTGCCCCTGGTGGGGGTGTAAATAAGTTGATCCAAGGCGTTGGAATTTATGAATTCCAGAAAACGTTGAGCAAAAGAGTTGGTACATGAGTAATTTTCCCAGTTAATGGTGGGGTAGTTGAAATCGCCCGTTATTAGGGTGTTGGGTTGTACCCTAATACTTTCCAGTGTATCAAGAAATGAGGAGTGGGAATCCTGGGGCATGGTGGGGATCTGTAGCAAGCTACAATTTGGATTGCGGTCTTGCCCAGAGTTAGTTGCACTTGGATAATCTCGGATGCATTATGCTGCGCAACTAGCCTGGAGGTGTGGATATCCTTAATGAATATGGACACTCCTCCACCTTTAGTTCAAAGTTCCGGGTTAGGTGGCCGAAAGGTGTGGTATGAATTATAGACCGGTAACGCAGGGGTGCTCTCTGGAGCTTTGAACCAGGTCTCTGTCACTCCACAGATGTCGATGTTATCCATTTTAAGGAGTGCCTCGAGTGAGTGTATTTTGAGGTTTAGACTTCTAGCATTGAGTAGCATTACCATCAGATTTTGCTTGCTTGTACCTGTTACAGTGGTGAATTTGTCATTTGAACCTTGCCTAAAAAAAGGCACTATAGGGGTGGCAAGAGACTTAGCCAGTATCCGAAATCCCAAGAGCGACAGGTGCAGGCCATCTCTGGCAAAGCATCGTGGTCTGTCGATCATGTCATCCCAGGCAGACAAATACTGGATCCCCTTAGAATGACACCAGAAGCTTAGCCAATTGTTGAAGTTAATCATTTTGTCCTTGTACTGTGGTATAATTCTGGGTGATGGCAGGGTGCTACTCAGGGTTAGGGTCATACCTGCCTGGGCTACAAGATCGGAGAGCTTCTCCATGTCATCCAGGGAGGTATGTCTCCGGTCATTCACACCAACATAGACAATGACAGTGTCATATTTGTACGTGTTGTGCATGCACCGTTAATGAGGTTGAGAGGCCCCACACACTATACGTCTTGTTCGAATAGGCATCCCCCCCACAGCCAAACACATGTGCCCTGCAATACACTACCAAGTACAGTCTGCCTCCCATAGGACGTGTAATATGTGGAAGCCATCAGCATCCCCAAGATACAGATACACAGTCACAGATACGCAGCTACAGATATAAATATACATATACATATATATATATATATATATATATATATATATATATATACATGTGACAATACATACACACGCAGATATATGTACAGTAAGATATATATGTAGAAGGTGCACACAATATGGAACAGCCACTTTGCCTACAGTTAATACCTGAATAACTGGACACTGTATGGGCCACCCATACAAATGTCAATCGTTGCCTGCAACATATACCTATAGAAAGGTCATAGGAAAGATACCACACACAGGTTTGCAGAAATGGGAATCTTTTAATTGTGTACTATAACAGTGCTATATGTCATGTCATATAACTATTTAGATACTGATAACCATATAGAGAGTACTGCAACTGTGAAACAGTTACACTAATACAGTAGTCTGGAAAGGTTCACAACTGTTGCTGTCCAGGCCAAACCCTTCAAATTGTACAATAGTGAAGACAGACTGGGCCACAGGATACCAATCAATCAACAGTATGTACCGCAGGTGTGTAGTTCAGCCGCCTCTATCTACACTCTGTACAAACTCAGTAGGAGGTAAAGACGTTTTGTGATCAAATGGGTTGTAATTGGTACATAACAAGTCATAACTGACACCATCATGAGCACACCGATAAATAGAACAGTCTGTTTGGCAGGAGGCAGTAGGCTTGCAGTACCCCACTTCATGTAAGTAATGTCAATATAGGTGAAGTATACAGTACTGTACATCCAGATACCTTGTGGCAGCTCACCCCTGATACCCCCACATTTTGTAACAGCCTAGGTCATTTATGGTGCTCCCCACCTACACTCAATAATACAGGCCCATATACCACTGTTACATACACTGGCCTCTGGAGTTCATAAGGGCACACATGTATTGTGTAGGTGACTCCCACACATATATGATCCCAGCCCCACTGTATGTGTGGGGGATACAACAGCAGTGGACTAATGGCAGCAATGGCAGTGTGATATACTCACAGCCCACTACAGAACAACCCCCAACAGCATGACATATGTGCAAAGCTTTTTATGTAGATGGAGGACAGAGGCTGGAACACAGGCACATATGTGGAACACTGTTGCCATACACTAAGCAAGGTGCTGGTGTTTCAGGATAATCTGCAACATACCCTTAGTCAGGTAATTGAGGTTAGACACAGAAATGGATGTAGCCATGTACTGATAGCACCAACACACACACTGCCAGTGTAATATCTGAGACAGGACCTGTGTGGTGGACAGACAACACATGATAGGCATACCTCTGTCCAGCAAGAGGATAGACCCACAGTAGTGAGCTATGCAGACAGACTGCATTCCAAGGCATACTAGTATGTATGCACACACACACACACACCCAGTAACACCAGTACTGTGCAAAGCATAACACAACTCTACTCACAGTCTATCTGTAGTTCCTGATCCTCCTACGAATATGTGGTCACTTTGAGTGTGCAGGTTCTCCTGTAAGAGGTATTGCTACCTGCTGTCTGTAACACTGATGCCCACTCACAGGAAGGATATCCATCACACAGAAAATGTAAAGGGACCACACCCACATGCTGTAGGGATGTATAGTGGGTGGTTGCCATGACAGTGGTAATTGGAAGTAGTGCACATGTGTAATTTATATATATATATATATATATATATATATATATATAGCTATCTTGATAAGTATATGTACACATATGTCCACCGTATGTCCTGGACTTGGAGTGTAGCCCTACCCCTCCCCCTATAGTCCCAAAGTCGTAGTGCAAGGGGATGTCAGGTATGTATTAGCAGGTATATTACTTGACTATTGCTACTTCATTGGGATTGTCTTCACAGACATGGTGTGTGTGGAAGGTGACATCTGCTTATAACGTTTGCCATTGGCTACTGTCGGACATCCTAAGAAAATCATTGTAAAGTACCGCCGCTAGCATGTAATGCCCCTGTGGAGTGCCACAGAGATATTGGCCAATATATGTGGAACTTCGGACACACCCTGTGCAGTCCAGAGGTTTACACATAATCCCTTAGTGCACAACATGTGTACTAGGCCTGACAATATGGAAGTAGACAGCCATGTAGATGGGTATAACACATAACGTTTGGTATACATTTGCCACCATATGTTTAGGATTCACACACTCCTGTCTGGCCTGACACATAATGACTGCTGGTACAGGGGTGCCTTGGACACATACTACCCACTAGATATTGACATACATCTGTACAGCATCCCACTGCTCTGTCTGACATACATGACGTTTAAGGGAGGCCCGGCAGCAGTACATCTGGCAAGTATCTGCACAAGATATCTCACTGGGTAAGCACACTAGGCTGCTAGGCATGTAGCATTGCACTGTGCAGGCTACAGGCAGACTGGCTCAACACTGGCCTACATCTTGTATGGGGGAATGCACATGTACCTGCATGTATAGCAGGCTCAACAGCCATGTCACAGCACAGGGTAAGATACACCTGTGTGAGTGCATAACCACAACCAATGTGAACACAGCCACAGCCACATATGGTAAGCTAGCATATTATTACAGTATATGGACTAGCTGTTCTCACCATCCTCATATGTGCCAGTCACAGAATGACTCTACATATACTGGGCTGATGCACAGTTTGGTCTGATGGCTGTCTGTGGTATGGGACATGTGTGTATGGTCCTACAAACATGTACAGCAAAACGGTACCATACAGTGGGGCAGCATGTAATATCAGATAGAAGGGGGACTAGAACAATAACATCTACCACAGTCTATACACAGGCTAATGTACATATTAACAATACACACACTGCCGACATTCACCATCACTACACAGACCTCAGTACTGTACAAACATCCACAAAATGTCCAGGTTATGTCATGATCTATAACCCCTACTGTACATGACATGTGTAGCAATCTGATATATCACTGGCTTGTTATCAGATATGATGACACTATTTATGGTGTACAGCACATATGCACCACTCCATGCACGACATATGTACAAAGGTTGACAGAGGTGTGGCTGACAGCACATTCACAGGGCTAGTATAGACATGTTGCTGTGATAACCTCATACATTTACCATTTGAAACAGGGTTTGTTGCAGCATATGTCCTATGAGGGATATGACGTCAGTAACTATCACGGCCTTTACCATCTACAGACTGCAATCCTCACACTACCTTCTGCATTCCACAGGTAGATGCACCTTGGCTAACACATGAAACCAAAGGCACAACACTGCCCAGTCTGCAGATGACCCTGCAGATGGGGATTCCTCATATACATGGAACTGACATGGCAGGTATTGCGACATGTACGACAGGCAAATCCAGACAAACACTGTTAAACCAACATTACTCTAAATGCAGTATAGCAGCACTTACAGTCTGTAGTCAGGTCAGGCACATCCCCCTCCTGTTTGTTGCCCTCTTTCCACAGTGTATGTTGTTAGTGGTAAATCCCCAATCCATCTGAGATGCTGTTTGCTAAACAGCAGATATAGTTCCTGCTCACAGTGACTGAAAAGAGCCAACACCACCAGGATGTTCCCAGGGAGTGGAGTGCGTTTCCATGCAGTTGGTTATGGGAATATTACCACAGCTGTTCCACATTCAATCAGCTAGGGGAGGGCTGCAATTCATGCAGAGGCCATCAGCTGATCATGAGCATCACTTAAATTACACATTTTGCTGCCTAAGCAAAGCAGGCGTGGGCCTCTACATCCACCAGAGTGGGGGTGGGGGGAGGCAGACAGAGGTAAATACATGTCAGGGAGGGGTGGGAGAGTAAAACTGAAGCATGTTTGTATCACACACCTATGAGCACAGGGTATCAAACCCCCGACAACTATGTAGTGCTGTCACAGTTCGATGCAGTTATTGGATGCGCCACATGGGTTACCTGCTGTGGAGCACTCAGAACATATATGTGATGGTGAGTGACATATGCAACAGGGATACAGTAGATATACAGTAGTTGACATACACGTGCCTGTCTACATGAACAGATGCCAGAATCAACACAGGCGCACTCACACAGGGACACACACACATTGACACACTTGGCAGGGCCAGGAGTTCAACTCATCACTAGTGGGATTGCCACAACACATCAATGTGCAGGTATCACATGCACCACACGGGTCATACAGAGGTCGTATGGGCAAAGAGTATGAAAAGTTATCAGACAGCATGCTTCAGTATGCCCTGGGGGGTTGTAGTGAGTGTGGATGTGGACATACACACCATACAACACACACACGAACACACAGCATGCCAGTTCTGACATGCATGGGTGAATGTCTGCACGGGTGTGTGGTAGTCAACTGTGCCAGCAGGCTGTACAAGGATAGTCGATGGGTATACCTTGGAATCAGGCCACATGACAGTGGTTTGCATTGTGGCTCAGGCCTGTAGTTTCTGCATTTGCCCATACAGGTGGGTATTGTATCCCTCATCCAGTCACCTGGGTGACTATTGTGTGTGGCCAATGCTGTGCATCACTTGCCATGTATGTGTTCTTTAGTCCATGACATGGATGGTGTCTGGGATGTGCACACCTCCCACATGCTTGTACAGTGACATGTGCTACTGTACCTGGGGTGTCTGGCCCATGTTGTGAACACAGATTATCATCAGATATGTCGGTCTTGCCCACCTGTGGCAGGAACTGGTAATGGGCATCAGGTTTACCCTGCACCTACATTGATAGCATGCTAACAGCATTCCCTGATGCCAGTGTCATCTGGCCATACAGGGCATGTTGTCAGGCATGGTATGTCCGTTGTGAGTCACATGTGAGGGGAACATGGTGGAGGTGCACTTGCATGCACGTGCATATTGGACAGATGGGCATGGTGACACGCCCTCCGTAGCCCACTGCCATCACTGCATAGTTACTATCAGTGGCCAATATGCAGTGTACTACCCACATATTGGCTGTTGCCTAGGCATATGTATGCGTATGACACACGGGTTGAGTGTGTGCTCTGGGTAATAGTGGGGTTGCTAACTGTGATTTGCTGGCCTTGATGTCACATGTATGGGTATGGCTTTGCACCCCAGCCTCTTAGCTAATTTATATCTGTTATCCCTGTATGGTTGGCATTGTGATATATAGTAGGGCCACCATAAAATAAATAAGCAAAACCCCCTCCACATTGCCCATAGGTGTCACACACTCACAACCATCCCTACACAGGATACGAGTTACAAACACACACACATACCTGTCATGTCTGGAAGTTGAACCCCTACCTAACTAGTTTATTACACTACAGCACTACGCAGTTATAGTACACGCCACGGACATTACTGAAGTACTTCTTTCTCAAAGGTGCATTTCACAATGAATGACATCAGCAGGATTCCCAAAGAAGGGCATTTCAACTGTACTGCAAGTGACTAACCTAAAATGCATTGCTCCCTACACAGACAGTGAGACACACACAAAACATCCACAACTGACATGTGTGGGTATAGAACCCCTGACTGAGGTCTATATCACACTACAGCATGGAACTGTTATAGGACGCACCTCAGGGATTACTAGAGAAATCCTTCCCCAAAGGTGTATTTCAAAATGAATTACATCAGCAGGATTACCAAAGAAGGGCATTCCAACTGTACTGCGAGTGACTAGCCTAAAATGCATTGCTCCCTACACAGACAGTGAGACACACACAAAACACCCACAACTGACATGTGTGGGTATAGAACCCCTGACTGAGGTCTATATTGCACTACAGCATGGAGCTGTTATAGGACGCGCACCACAAGGATTACTAGAGAAATCCTTCCCCAAAGGTGTATTTCACAATGAATGATATCAGCAGGATTACCAATGAAGGGCATTTCAACTGTTCTGCAAGTGACTAGCCTAATATGCATTGCTCCCTACACAGACATTGAGACACACACAAAACATCCACAACCAACATGTGTGGGTATTGAACCCCTGACCAAGGCCTATATCACACTACAGCATGGAGCAGTTATAGGTCACTCCACAGGGATTACTACAGAACTTTTTCCACAGTGTTGTATTTCACAATGAATGACATCAGCAGTATTGCCAAAGTAGGGCTTTTGTAATGTACTGCAAGTGAGTAGCCTATAATGCATTACTCCATACACAGACATTAGAACATGCACAAAACATCCAGAACTGCCATGGGTGGAGATGGAACCCTACCACAGTTCTAAATCACACTACAGCAGTACGCAGTTACAGGACGCGCTATAGAGATTACGGAGCTACAACCTTCCCAGAGGTGTATTTCTAGGTGGGTGACATCAGCTGCCTTGCCAAAGTTGAGTATATGAATTGTACGGAGTGTGAGTAGCCTTAAAAAGCATTGCTCTGTACTCAGTCAGACACACAGAGAGAGATTCACACACAAACACAGATACACACACACACACACACACACACACACACACACACACACACACACACATTTGCCAGGTCTGGGGTTGGAACACCTACCTAACTACTTTATCACACTACAGCAGTACCCAGTTACAGGACGCGCTACGGATATTACTGGGCTATGACTTTCCCAGAGGTATATTTCTAGGTGAGTGACATCAGCAGCCTTGCCAAAGTTGAGTACATGAATTGTATGGAGTGTGAGTAGCCTAAAAAGCATTTCTCTCTACACAGTCATAGACAGACAAACACACACACACTCACACAATTGCCAAGTCTGGGGTTAGAACTACTACCGAACTAGTTTATCACTACAGCGGTATGCAGTTATGGGACGCGCCATGGAGATTACTGAGATACAGCTCTCCCAAAGTTGTATTTCACTTTGGATGACCTTAGCAGGCTTGTCATAATACTGCTATGGGGAGGGCGGTATGTGCATGGGCCATAACTCATTCATGTAGGGGTTGACATGCCACATGCGGGCACACACGGGTTCATATGTCACAGGTACGTGTATACAGCTACTAGATGACTACTTCCTTGTACAGTCATGTTGCACAGCTGGCGCGTGCACCACATAGTTTGTCATGCTGACAGATACTGTTGGCTAGTATCTGCAATGAGTGACATCTGCACCTCATGTGTTTGGGGTCCTTTGGCTGTGTGCTGGGAGGGACAGGCCCGGATGGCTCCTTGTCATGGTCACCCTCTTCCACACATCTATGTCCATCTACCTTTGGCTTATTAACTTATGTTGTCCTTACATATGTGTCTGTATTCCTATCCACTGTGTGTGAAAGGCAGGAGTGGTGCATACTGACGTGTCTGCACTAAGAACTGCGACTGCCAGATACATCTGGTCCACTGGTATTTGCAGACATGGCCTTCATGTGTTTGTGTGTGAGCATGCCCAGTATGGCCATATGTATTGCATGTGTAGATCAAGTCCAGCTAGTTTGTACTGCGTTGCTGACCTTTGTGTTGTACACCGACAGGTAGCATGCTGTGTCTGCAGGGTATCCATCGGTCATTTGGCATTGACTGTTGCTACATTTCTGCCTAGTGGTTGGGGGGGGGGGACACCTGACTGTTTCTACATTTTTATACAGAAGTGGGGGGGCACACCTGACTGTTACTATAAGTGTATGTAGGATGGGGGGGGCACACCTGACACTTGCACACATTTGCTAGGACCGTACTGGTATGTCAAGTACTCTGTTTCAGTCTGTAGTCTTATCTATCGTGCTGGCTAGAGGCATACTAGTGTACTACAGATCTTAGCTTTAATTACCTACGTAGTAGTTTCTGACTTCCTAGCCTTCACAACTTACATCCAACTGCCTGGCCTGCTGTAGTCTGTCTGTGTAGGCCTGGGGGAGGGGTTACCCATAGGGCTCATTCAGAGTCCATAGTACAGCACTTTTTTGTCTACACCTGTCCTGCTGGCTGAGACTGCTGTTGGGTATGTGAACCTTCCTGGCTGACATGTGTGGGTCTTATGGACACACATGTCGCTCAGCCCATTTCCTGCAGTGGGTTTTGTCACCCTGTGTAGTACTGGCTACTATGGTGACTCCAGTATGTGTTACAAATGTCATGGTGCCACTATGGGTGTCTGCTGGCGTAACATTCAGCCGCCCAATTCCCTTGCATGCTCACATCCATACAATAGGTAACAACACATTCTGGCAACTGGTAGGTTGATTGACTTACCTTGAGGGTGTGCCAGACTTGAGGATGGTGCTGGAGGGCTGCGTATGTCGGATGCACATAGTACACTCCCTTTACATGGTTGAGCACAGTAGTAGCATGTTTGACATCTCTTTTACTGTCTGTGCGAGTCAGAGAGAGGCGTCATTCCCTGGGTCCCTACTGTGTCAGTTCATATGCTATGCGTTGCCTCTTTGCCAAGGCCAGGGCATACTGGGCACGCCTCCTTCTGCCTTCTGGGGCAGGCTCAGGATGTTCCTCCTCCGAGTCACTCTGTGCCTGTACAGGCCTTGGCATTGGTGGGGGGCTGTGTGGCCCTACCCCATGCTGTTCCTGCTGCAGCTTTTTCCGCAGGATCATATTGTGTAGCATAGTACATACCATAACAATTTGGGTACATGTAGCTGGTGAATACAAGGCTCCACCGGATGTGTCCAGACACGGGAACCGTGACTTGAGCATCCCAAACACACGCTCTGTTATATGTCTGGCCTGTGCGTGTGCCTCATTATGGCGTTGTTCAGGTGTGTGTGCATTTCTGATGGGTGTCATCCACCAAGGCTCCAGTGGGTACCCAGCATCCCCCACTAGGTGACCGTAGGGGATGCCCACATTGGCAAATCTGTGGTAGAGCTGCGTCAGATGCCATGTGTGTGAATCGTCATAGCTTCCAGGGTAGCCAGCACACACATTCATTCTAATGCCCTGGCCATCACATACAACCTGGCAGTTGATGGAGGGGATGCCCCTATGGTTGATGTAGGCCCTACCCTGCTCACTGGGTGGTGCTTTGATGCATATGTGCGTGCAGTCTATAGCACCCATTACCCCAGGGTGTTCTGCTATTTGGTGGAAGAGACACATATTGCTGGTCAGCGCCTCACGTGTATTGAGGAAATATATGTTCTCACTGTCATATGCTGCCATGGCATACAGGAACTGGTGGAATACTCTGGATGCTGATGCCTGTGAGATCCCCATGATATCCCCAGTTGTGCTTTGGGAGGTACCTGTGGATAGTATACCTAGGCCTACACATACCATGGGTATCCACTGGGATGGGTTCCCCTCAACCAGTTTGGTGTGTCAGGTGTGGCCAGCGCAGCTCAGCAATTTGATGTAGGAGGTCTCTGTCCACCCTATAGCGCTCCACTATCTCCAGCTCGTGTAGCCCCTGGTGGGTTACCCTGAGTCTGTACACCCTTCTCCGTCTCCTCACTGTGGGTTGTTTGGCAGCATTCACATCCTCACCCTCTTGCACATGATGTTCTATGTTGCCTGCTGCAGCCGTTCTCATTTTGTAGGTTTGTTTGTTAAAATTTCCCCGCTTGTATATACCGGTGGTGTAGAGTGTGGAAAAACCAGAAGAGAAGGTGTTTGCTTAGTTTGTAGTAGTGTTCTGTGCTGGTCTGGTCTGCTGTCTGTGTTATTGGCTGATTCTGATGCATTTCACCTGCCAACTAAGCTAGTTCTCCTTGATTACCTTCCACCATTGCCTCCCTGTTTAAGCCCGTGTGCGCGCCGCGCAAACAGAGTGCTCAGATGTGCACAGAGCTGCTATTTCCTGGTTTAACTTCCTTTTTCTTCCTGTAAAACCCGGTGTGCGGAACGCACACCCGCTTACACTTTGTAAAGAGTGCTAGGTAGGTTTAGACACACCCCTTGCTTAGCTGTGCTAAGCTAGGAACAATCCCGTGTCACAGGGCTCCAATCCACTTACAGTATGCCTGACCCCCCCCCCCCCATGATGTCTCCTATATCCTCGTCTTGCACCCAGCTATTTATACTCTTACACCCTGGGGAAAACTGGGATTCACTAACATTTCCCTCATTTGCATAGGATTGCCTGCTAATGCATAGTTACATGTCCCACACTGAGCCACCCCCCCCTTAGCAACCATTATTCATTGGCCAGGTTGTCTTATGTCTGCCCTTGACTTGCATGGCAGAATACTGATTTTAGTTGGAATGCTTATTTTAGGTTTATTTTATTATTTTTCCCCCGATCCCATTTGCGGGCCGCTGCCCTATGCTTAAACAGCCGAGATCGGTGAAAAAAAAAATAAAAGTTGTGTTGTTTTTTTTTTTTTAAAAAACAGTTTGCAATGCCAATGGCCTTCTACTTGGTCATTGGCATGCTTCCTTAATAATATGCAGCCTTTATTTGGAACTGTCATAGCTCCGTTTTGGAATTTGCATAAATGTTCTCGGTTACTAACCGAGTATATTTTTGCAGATTGCACTAGTCTTTCACGGACTATTACAAGCTTCCTGGATTGCAAAATCACCTCATTTGCATGGATTTCTCCTGCAAATGAGGTGATTTGCATACTAGGGCTTAGTCTGTGCAGGATTAATGCTGGAGCTCTCGTGCACGCCCCTGCCGGCTGTTCCTGGATTGCACGGCAGACATATTGCCTGCGTGAGCTCCTGCACTCATCTTGCACTCCCTGCAGGCTTTTGAGAATCCGGGGGATTGTGTGTCTGGCTGCATTCAGACCTGTGAGATAGAATATTTATGGCCTAAATCAAATCATTTAATTTCAGGCTATTTTTCTTAAGGTTAGCTGGGCTGAGCTGAACTCCTTTCCTTCCAGTATCCTCTTTTTAAAATGTATACATTTCAGCAGTTACAGCAATACAACCTGGCATACATTTATATTTATTTTCTGTGTCCAGCAGGACCAACGGTTGATACTTTAACACATGCAGCTTTACACATATATTTTTAACACAAGCATCTGTATAAAATCAGTGTGATATTCAAATGACATATAATTCTTTTATAAAACTCCAGCTAGCTATGCTAGCATATGTTACATATGCACTGCCCTATTCTCCCTAGCACAAAGCACACCTGACACTACCTTACATCATCACATCTCCCCCCTCCCCTTTTGAAGATTCAAACTAGTTTTTCAAGTGACCCTGGAGAAACGTTGCTTGAGAGAAGTGACCATGTCTGGGAACACATTAACCCATACCCTGTCTTCAGAGCCCATCTGCATTGGCATTGCTGACCACACTACATTTTTCACTGTCATGCCGTATGCCTGACTGCATCCCTAGGCTACACCTTAATAACTTGGCATTTTGCTGGCTGGCTCAATGTAGCCATGTTAAGGGATTATGGTCTGTAACTGTAGTGAATGTCCTTCCATACAGATAGGGCTGAAGTTTTTGCAGTGCCCATGCTATGGCTAGACATTCTTTTTCTGCAGCTGCATAGCATTTCTCCCTGGATTGGAGTCTATGGCTGAGATGTACAATAGGGTGCTGATTACAACCCTCACCCCATGGTTCAAAGCATCCATCTGCACAGCATATTCTCTGCTGTAATTTATACTGGCTAACACAGGGGGTTCCCCCAAAGCCCCTTTAAGCTTTTGGAATGCCTGCTCGCAGGCTGGGGTACACGTAACCTTATCTGGGCTGTTTTTCCTCGCCAGGTCAGTGAAGGGAGCAGCTGTTGTACTATAATTGGGAAGGAACCCGCTGTCCTCAAGAATGCCCTCGCCTGCTTTTTGGTAACAGGGGCAGGCCATGCCTGAATGGCTTACACTTTGGCTGGTTCAGGCATGATCTTACCACTCTCCACTCTGTGTCCCATGTAGAAGACCTCTGCCATACCCACCTGATGCTTACTGGATTTAATGGTCAACCTTGCCCTTTGCAGTCTGCCTAGTACCTCCCTGATATGCTGAAGGTGGTCTTGCCAAGAATGGCTGTAGATGACAATATCGTCCATGTAATTAAGGGCATAATCTTCTGCTAGGATATGACCTACCAGCTTCTGCAAGGTTACCCTGGCATTTTTCATTCCAAAGGCATCTTCATGAACTTGCATAATCTGAAAGGAGTCACAAAGGCTGACACCTCTCTAGTGGTGGGAGTCAAGGACACCTGCCAGCAGCCCTTGGTCAGATCAGTAGTGGTTAGATACTTAGCCCCACCCAGCACTCTAAGGCTTCATCTGCCCTAGGTGTAGGGTAAGCATCTGACTCTGTGTGGCTGTTTAGTTTTCTGTAGTCCACACGGAACCTGGTGCTGCCATCCATCTTTGGTGCAAGCACCACTGGGGAGTACCCAGGAATGCTGGACTCTTGGATTATTCCCAGTTCAAACATTTCATGTTCTCCACCCTCAGAGTCTGTCTGACTCGCTCAGGCACCCTGTAAAGAGCCTGCTTGATAGTTCTTTGGGGTCGTGTATCAACATGGTGCTGCACCAGTGGGTGCACCCAGGTTTTCCAGTAAACATGTCCCCAAACAACTGTAACACTGCTCGGATTTCTCAAACAGGTTAGAGGATAGCCACTGGGACATTGCTACCCCTTCTACTGAGGTGTCGATTAGAATATCACAGAGGATTTCAGTCACCAGATCCCCCTCAGTCTCTTTCTGCCACCCACTGCAAATACTCAGAACAAGGGCCTCCGAGTCATGGTAAGGCTTCATCATGTTAACATGGTACAGCTTGTTCCCCTGCCTCCTGCCTAGCAGGTTTACCACGTAGTTAATATCGCTGACCTTCCTTACCACTTTGAAGGGTCCTTCCCAAGCTACCTGCAGCTTATTGTGTCTGACAGGAAGGAGCACCATAAGCTGCTGTCCCACAACATACTCTCGGGCTTGAGCATTCCTGCCATGCCAGACTTTTTTTGCTGTTGGGCTCCTGCCAGGTTCTCCTGGACCAAGCCCATGTGCTCCCTTTATGCCACAAAAGACTCCTTGTGGGATTCACAGACACCCTCCCAGTCATCACAAATCAAATCCAAGGGCCCCTAACCCCATGCTCATACAGCAACAGAAAGAGTGAAAAACCTGTGGATACCTGGTGTACCTCTCTGTATGCAAAGAGCAGATGGGGCAAATATTTGCCCCACTCTCTTCAGCTGGTCTGCAGATGCCCTTAGCATGGTCTTTAGTGTAGAGTTTAACCTCTCCACAAGGCCATTAGTCTGGCAGTGGTAGGGGGTGATGTTTAGGTGCTTCACCTCATAGTGCTCCATCAGACAAGCCAGCAGGTCTGACATGAAATTGGCACCTGGGTCAGTCAGTATTTCTTTCAGGAAACCTACCCTGCTGAAAATATCTAACAAAGCATTTGCCATCTTCTCTGCCTCAATGGAAGAAAGAGCCACCACCTTAGGGTGTGTAGTAGCATAATCTACTCCTGTGGAACATGGGGTATTCAGAGGTCCCACAATATCCATAGCTACCCTCTGAAATGGCTCCTCAATCTTAGGCAGAGCCATCAAAGAAGCTTTGACCTTGACTCCTGCCTTACCTACTTTTTGGCACTGCTCACAGGTCCTGCAGTATCAAGTTACATCCCTTGCAATCCCACACCAATAAAAGTTCTGCATAATACGTTTATTGGTACGCTTTATGCCCATATAACCTGCAAAAGGGATGTCATGAGCTGTGGCTAGAAGTGACAGATGGTAGGCTCTGGGCACTACCAACTGCTGTATTACCTCACCTTCTAGCCCTCCCTTAGGGGTCCATTCTCTATACAGTAGCCCTTTGTTCCAATATACAGACTCCCCTTTTTCTTGAGAATCAGGTACCTCCTTAACTACCTCCCTCAAGCTCTGTAATGTAGGCTCCGAGAGCTGAGCCTGTCTCAGCTCTACCTTTGTGACCCTTCCCAGCTCCCCTCCCGCAGGAAGTCTGATATCTTTTGACAGCAGTACCTCACTGTCAGCTTGGGTACTACCACTCACCTCTGACCTTGCAGCCACTCTGTCCAAGGGAACATCAGTACCTAACAGCAGCTGTGCCTTCAGGCTCACTGCTACAGGGTAGCTCCCTCCCTGAAATAGCCACATCACCAGCCCTGGCTTCAGGTGTGGGATCTGTCTGGGTCTCCTGGCTACCAGACCCACATGCTTGACTACATGTAACTGCATGCACACAAGGTACTGCATTATCAAAATTATTCCTTATTAAGACACCTGCAAGAATATCCTCAAACACATCTACTTGTTTGCTTCCTTTTTTCTACCCTCCCAGTCAAGGTGAACCCTGGGCAAAGGTGTTTGGAATAGGGTCCCTCATAAAGCTCTGACAAGAGTGGACTGCTCAAGCAAGCACTGCGCCTATTTAACCACTGCAGCCTTCATAATGGTTATGTCTAAGACTGTCTCTTTCTTAGCAGTGGCTTGTTTTCTATTCACTAAGATAGGATATAAACTGTGGTGATAGTTTGATACTCCTGTTATCTCCAGACAGCATACCACTTGGCATACGGATATTCCTACTAGCTGGCTCCTCCACCTTTTGTTCCCCATCTTGCTTCAGTGGACATTTGTATGCTATATGCCCCTCTGCTTACATTTAAAATATCATAACCTTGATCCTGGCCATGTACCTGAACTAGTGGATTTCCATGGACTCTGTTGGAGTGGAGGCTGCCCACCATGGTTTCTTTTATATTTATGTGCAGTACTGGGGTTTGCCCTTCTTGTGCAGTGGTGCCCTGCTTCTTAAGTAGAGATTATCTTTTCTGCCCAGCTCAACTGCTGAGTTACACTCCCAATCTGCCAACCAGATTCTCATGTCCTCAGGCAAAGTGCTAAGGGCCTGTCCCCTCACCAAATGGTCTGCCAGTCTTTCAAAAGTGGTGAACTGACACCCACTCACTCAACTATGAAAATAAGTGCTTAGCTCAGCAATATAATCACATACACTTTCATCTGCCTTGCATCTATGCTCACAAAACTTTTTCCTACACGTTTCAGGTGTTAGCTTAAAAAATTCTAACAAGCAGTTCTTAACATTAGTATGATCAAAACATTCCTGATCAGAAATTTATACAACACAGTCACAGCTTTACCATGGAGTAAGGGGGTCAGGAACTGTACCCGGAGCCTTTGGTTAACATCATACTGTTTACATACCCTCTCAAACATATGAATGAAACTATCAAAATTATCCCCCCTCTTTAAACTGCTGAAAAAATTTACTGACCTTTTGTGCCTCTGGGGTCTGGTTACTCCCTTCCCCATTACCTCCATGACTCTGGCGAATAGTCAGCATCTCCTCTTTGTGCTGCCTCTGCCTTTCCTTTTCCTCAGCTTCCAGGTGTAGCAGTTTCTCATTCTCCTCAGCCTGAAACGTTGCAAGTTCTCATTGTCCTCACTCGTTAGATGCCTCAGTCTCTCAGCTGCTTCTACTTCCGCACACTTGGCCTCCAACTCGAGTTTCTTTAGCTCCAGATGGATTTTCAAGTCCTCTGTAGAAAGGTTGAGCTTTCCATTCTCTAAGTGTGCTACATCTCCACTGCCAGTCTGATCATCCACCTGGTTGCTGTTTTCTGATGCAGCTATGACCAAAGCTGCAATCTTGTCTGCCTTAGTCAGGTTTCCATGTACCAGTCCCCTAGCCTGGCACATCTCAGCCAACTGGCTCATTGTTAGCTTTCCATACTCCTCTGCTGACATGCTGCCTGCTCTCCCTGACTAACTAAGCTAGCAAAAGAAATAAAACTTTTGTGATCTGAACTCTGAGTACTCACTGCGTGGCTGATTTAGAGTGCAAAAACACCTTCAGTGATCACTGTACACAAGCTACAGGAATTCACACTACCCACACCACTGCCAACCAATTAATTTGTGGGGTGGATATCCCACCACTGCCAAACGATTAATATATGACGCATGTGCACTGGCCCAGCAATCAAGGAGCCTCAATCCTCAACACTAACACCAGCGAGGAGCGTCCATATAGGGAAAGGATAATAAATACACATACAATAAAGTACAATTTCCCTTAAGAGCACACAGAGCTCACAGTCAGTCTGGGACTGGTTTCTCCCTTTCTCACCAGATCCCCAATAAGACTCCCTACTGGCACAGCTATAGGGTCCAGATCTCAGCCTAGTGGGCAAGCTAAAACCTCTGGCACCCTCTCTCTCCAACCAGTGCTTCATGTCCCTGCCCAAGTAGCTAACACACACACACTTTGAGATGAGTTATATACAACCATACATGTACTCCTGGGGAAGACTGGCACAGGTTCCTCAGCTATGCCCCTTTTAACCAGACTATATGATAGGAATCACTGCCACCAACCACTAATATTTATCAGCTACCAAAAGGCCCTTATTAAAGGTTGTCCAATTATACTGTGCAATATTATCATTCAAATGGTAAGTGCAACTGAACAGTCCAGGCTTATTGGAGTGGCTTGGCCAATATCACTATATACATGAAATGCACTCTAGAACTTAAAGTATCTCTACACAAAACAGCCACAGTTGAAAGGTTTAAAATATTTAATAATAAATAATAAAAACACAAGACAATGCTTCTTACTACACATTGCTAGTCAAGAGTTCAGAGATCACAGAGAAATACTTAAAATAATACAATAGAAAAGTTCTGCCATCAGTACAGAAAAAAAAAATAATCTTCTTAGTTCCTAGCTATATCTAAGAGAAAACACAGTTTTAAAATAAACTTACATATAGATACAGGCAGAGTGCTGCTGAGTTGGATGTTCTCAAGACAAATGCTAAATGCCCTCATTCTTTCTGTCCTTAAATTGATAACACAGTACCACTGATTCATTTCATATTACATCATTTCTTTCTGGTTCCCAGGCTAACAGAAACTGTAAGAGGTTAATAGCTCTTTTGATCTTGCAGCTGGTCAGGAAGCCAGAGCAATAAAATAAATTATACATGTAAATTCTAGCTATTATCTCTGGCCTCAAAACAGTAGGCAGAATGTCTCCCTCTAGATATCTCTGCTCCGAGTTTTAGATCAAAGAATTTCACAATGCTTGACGTATCAGCTTTCTTACAGCAAAGTGCACTGTTAAATTTTTTTCAGTTCAACATCCAGTACAGTCTTTTCACATTTAAGAGAACAAGCCTGTGGCTTACATTAATATTTACAAATGACAGAATTGTCTGCAAAATTCTATCTAGCTAGGCTGGCAGCCTTCACCTATCTTCACAAAAGCTATCCCCTTCTTTATACTGTGGAAGAAATTTGCTGAGCTTGATTGTTTGTGAGATTCAGTTATTCCCCTCCCCATTATGTCCATGTTCCTGTTGAAGAGTCAGCATGTCCTCCTCATGTTGATGCTGCTTCTCATTTTTTTCATCTTTCAAGTGCTGCAGTCTCTCTGCCAATTCTAATTCCATACATTTTGCCTGTGGTTTAAGTCTCTAACTCCAGGCACGTTTTTAAATCCTTTGAGGAAAAGGTGAACTGTCCTGTTTCTGAGGGTTGTACATCCCCATCACCAGATTGGTTGTCTTTCTGGTTGCTGGTCTGTGCTGCATTTGCGATTAAGGCTGAAATAGTTTCCTTTTCAGTCAGGTTGGCATGCACCAGTTCTTTGGATTTGCACACCTTAGCAACTGGTTCACTGTCAGCTTCACATAATCCTCTGCTGACATCGTTGCCTGCTTTCCCTAGCTAAACTAAATTAACAAAAATAAACTGTTGTGAAAAATGAAACACTGTATGTTTACTGTGTGGCTGCTGAGAGTACACACACCTTTAGTGATAACTGCTTACAGGCTACAGAAGTTCAGTTAATGTCCCACCACTATCACCAATGTGTGACGTCCCTCCTCTGGGCCAGTGATCAAGGAGTCTCAGTCCTCACCACTGACACCGGTGGGGGACATGCACCGAGAAAAGAAGACACACACACACACACACACAAACACACACACACACACACAAACACACACACACACACACACACACACACACACACACACTCTCAGTCTCACTCTCCTCACACTCACACTCTCCTGGGAAATGCTGGCAGAGTTTACTCGCTTTGCCACCTTCACCCAGAATAAAAGGTCTCACTGCCACCAGCCAGCTCCTCTAAGACTCTTACCAAGGTACCCAGGTACTCTCAGTAAAATTAATACTTATACAAATGGTAGCATTTCAAGCAGCAAGACTTTCAGGAGCATGGACCTGCAGTACCACTAATTAAATGCAAGTACTCTCAAAATTTAAAATATTTTCTAAAACACCACCCACAATAAAAGGTTTAGATATATTTAATAAATAATCGAAAGAAAACATTTAGAATACTGGGTATCTATTTGATCACAGGAAATACAATAGAGAGTCTATTATCTGAACTAATTGTGAACTATGGTAGTTCGGATAATCAAACTCTTCAGATAATCAAACATGTAATTGAACCGGATAAAAAAACTTCTAAAAATGTTTGTGATGAACATTAAGCAAGAAAAATACAGTATATAATTGTTGTACAAGTTCAAAAGGCATACACAAGTGAATACTTATGTTTGTGTCTTTCGGCTTTTCCTGGTTAGGGGTCGCCACAGCGGAACTCCGGTCCGCTAATGATTGGCAGTTGATTTTTACGTACCGGCTTGCCAGACAACCTTCAACAAAGGTACGCCCATGCACACATGTCTCCACGCAGAAAGACGCTCTAGCTGAGAATCGAACCGGACAGCATCTTACTGTGAGGCGACAACGCTACCACAGCACCACCACAATGTTTACATATTCAGACTTTTGGAAAGCTGCATAAGGACAATTGACATTTTGGATAATCGACTCTCAACACTTCTACCCTTCTTGCAGAAAGGCTTTTCATAGACATTGCATCTCTGGTTGCTTTCAGACCTGTGAGAAAGAATCTTTATGGAATAAATCACATCTTTTAATTTTAGAGAAATTTACTTAAGGGTAGCTGGGCTGAGTGAGCCTAACCCCTTACCTTCCAGTATGCTCTGTTAAAATATGTACATTTCAGCAGTTACAACAGTACAGCCTGACATACATGTATATTTATTTTCTGTCCCAACAGGACCCACTGTTGATAAATTTTTAACACAAGCAGCTTTACAAATGCATTTTTAACTCAAACATCTGTACAAATCAGTTTGGTATTAAAATGACATATAATTCTTTACAAACATCAGCTAGCTATGCTCTCGTATGTTACACATACACTGCCCACAGCACTGCTGGCACTATCTGACATCATCGCACTCAATATGAATATTTGACAGTGCAGATGCTGTGCTGTGTCTTCTCCATCTGTGATATGCCTTTGATTTATTTTCACCATTTCCCTTTCTCCTTGAAAAATGTGAACAATTTATTTATTGATTTTACAATGTAGATATTGTATGTACAATGTCATGTCAGTTGAGCTACTTTAATGGTGCAGTTCACACTAATCATACCTTTTCTGTCTTCCTCACCAGATTTGCTACGAAGATGTCTGATATTGCTGTCTGTAGCTTATGGTTTTTAGTGATTCCTAGTCTGAGACATTAGACTGAGCAGTATTCACTGTTGTAAATCTAGAAAACAGTGGTTTACTCTTGCAGTTAATATTATTTTTTTTTTAAATAAATATATGCTATAATGTTAAAAGTGAGTTTTCTCTGACCTGTAGTTCTTTTCTTTTTTAGGATGTTATGGTGTGGATGGAGAAAGTGATTCTATTATGAGTTCAGCTTCTGAAAACTCTACAGAGCCCTGGTTCTGTGATGCCTGTAAATGTGGAGTTTCTCCAAGTTGTGAGCTTTGTCCAAATCAGGATGGAATTTTCAAGGAAACTGATGCTGGAAGGTCAGATCACTCTATATTTTGATTTTTCGCATGTTGTAACTTCAGGAAACAATTAGTCAAGTGTGAGATTTAGCATGAAACATGTTTTATTATTTCACTTGTTTAGTAATGGTTGAGGTCAGACTGTTTCTTCACAACTACAACTACAGATCTTCACCATTCAGTTTTAAGTGTTATAACAAACTCCACAGTGTAGTAATTTGTCACTATTTGTGCCTTAGAAGACCTGGATTTGGTCAGTGTCCCAGGTGCTGGAAGATGTTAATGAATGAAGTGGAATTGAATAGTTGAGGTCATCTCGCCCTTCCTTGGGGAGGAGAAAGAAGACCACAGAAGCTGCAGTGCAGTTGCACCAATAAGGCATTGCACACACATATACAGGGACTTCAGAGAGAGTGGAAGTCTGGCAAAGAATTGCACGCCATTCAGGTGATCAGCATGAGTCAGTAGAAGTATACATATTCACAAGCAGCTCAGTGTAGACAAGTATTGCCCTGTGTCTACTGTCCAGTACAGGGAGAGGGCTTTAATTAATATACAAAATTCTGCAGGTTTTCTAACCTCTCATATAATGGCAGGTACAGTCCCAGGCTCTTGCAAATCACTTCTTGTGTCTTCTAAAATTGGAACATGGAAAAATTAAAATGACTAGAAACAAGTTTAAATGGTCAAGGGAAAATAATCTAGACCAAAAAACCTCTAATTTCTAAATACATTTTTAAAAGGCGTAGAAGAATGAAAGTAAAGTTTGTGTGAGTGTGAGTGTGTGTGTGTGTGTGTGTGTGTGTGTGTGTGTGTGTGTATATATATATATGTGTGTGTGTGTGTGTGTGTGTGTGTGTGTGTGTGTGTGTGTGTGTGTGTGCGTGTGTGTGTGAGAGACTCCCCTGCACTGGCCCAGTAATCAAGGAACCTCAATCCTCACCGCTAGCAGCAGTGAGGGATATTCACATTGAGAGAATGACAAGCACACACACAATAAAGTCCAGTTTCCCTTAAGAGCACACAGAGATCACAGTCAGTCTGGGGCTGGTTTCTCCCTCTCTTTCCAATATCCCCAATAAGACTTTCCCACTGGCACAACTATAGAGTTGAGTCCTTTGCCAGGGTTCCAAGCCAAGTCCTCCCAGCACTTTCTTTGTCCACACAGTGCTTCGTGTCCCTCCCCAAGTAGCTGGCACACACGCACATGTTGAGGTTTGATTTATACACAAACACACACCTGGGAGAGGCTGGGACAGGTTTACTAGCTATGCTGTCTTCTACCCAGACCATAGGGTAGTTAGCACTGCCACCAGAACCCCTTATCAGCTACTTTAAGGCCCTTCCCAAAGCGTGACCAATCTTACTGTGTAATGTTACTATTATCCAAATGGTAAGTGCGACCAAGACTTGCAAGGCTATTTAAGAGTGGCATGTAAAGTGTCACCAAATACATATGCAAGTACTGTAAGAACTTAAATATCTCTAACAAACCAGCCACAATTAAAGGGTTTACATGTATTTAATAATAAATAATAAAAGAACAAGACAATGCTCAATAACTCAAC